>NW_027611741.1:0-74588 GCF_964261635.1 Lissotriton helveticus
TGTCGAACGTTCCCAAAATGGTCAATTCTGATGAAATTTTAACATTTAATCTTTTGACTGCAAATTACTGTTGGATGTGAATTATTACCTTTTTCAACCAAAATAAGTGTGTTTAAAGTCATTTCTTTGCCTGAAATTGGTCAAAATTGAAGCTTCTGAGTAAGCAAAACTCTGTAAAAATGTCACTTTTGGTCACTGTGAGGGTTTAAAAAGTGGTTATTCAACATGAGGCACGATCCAATTGACATTTTGAATCATTTTTGGTAAAGTCCAAAAAATCCATTTTCGGACGAAAAACGATGACCGCGGAGCTGTCGAACGTTCCCAAAATGGTCAATTCTGATGAAATTTTAACATTTAATCTTTTGACTGCAAACTACTGTTGGATGTGAATTATTACTTTTTCAACTAAAATAAGTGTGTTTAAAGTCATTTCTGTGCCTGAAATTGGTCAAAATTGAAGCTTCTGAGTAAGCAAAACTCTGTAAAAATGGCAATTTTGGTCACTGTGAGGGTGTAAAAAGTGGTTATTCAACATGAGGCACGATCCAATTGACATTTTGAATCATTTTTGGTAAAGTCCAAAAAATCAATTTTCGGATGAAAAACGATGACCGCGGAGCTGTCGAACGTTCCCAAAATGGTCAATTCTGATGAAATTTTAACATTTAATCTTTTGACTGCAAATTACTGTTGGATGTGAATTATTACCTTTTCAACTAAAATAAGTGTGTTTAAAGTCATTTCTCTGCCTGAAATTGGTCAAAATTGAAGCTTCTGAGTAAGCAAAACTCTGTAAAAATGGCAATTTTGGTCACTGTGGGGGTTTAAAAAGTGGTTATTCTACATGAGGCACGATCCAATTGACATTTTGAATCATTTTTGGTAAAGTCCAAAAAATCAATTTTCGGACAAAAAACGATGACCGCGGAGCTGTCGAACGTTCCCAAAATGGTCAATTCTGATGAAATTTTAACATTTAATCTTTTGACTGCATAATTACTGTTGGATGTGAATTATTACTTTTTCAACTAAAATAAGTGTGTTTAAAGTCATTTCTGTGCCTGAAATTGGTCAAAATTGAAGCTTCTGAGTAAGCAAAACTCTGTAAAAATGGCAATTTTGGTCACTGTGAGGGTTTAAAAAGTGGTTATTCAACATGAGGCACGATCCAATTGACATTTTGAATCATTTTTGGTAAAGTCCAAAAAATCAATTTTCGGACAAAAAACGATGACCGCGGAGCTGTCGAACGTTCCCAAAATGGTCAATTCTGATTAAATTTTAACATTTAATCTTTTGACTGCAAATTACTGTTGGATGTGAATTATTACCTTTTTAACTAAAATAAGTGTGTTTAAAGTCATTTCTCTGCCTGAAATTGGTCAAAATTGAAGCTTCTGAGTAAGCAAAACTCTGTAAAAATGGCAATTTTGGTCACTGTGGGGGTTTAAAAAGTGGTTATTCTACATGAGGCACGATCCAATTGACATTTTGAATCATTTTTGGTAAAGTCCAAAAAATCAATTTTCGGACAAAAAACGATGACCGCGGAGCTGTCGAACGTTCCCAAAATGGTCAATTCTGATGAAATTTTAACATTTAATCTTTTGACTGCATAATTACTGTTGGATGTGAATTATTACTTTTTCAACTAAAATAAGTGTGTTTAAAGTCATTTCTGTGCCTGAAATTGGTCAAAATTGAAGCTTCTTAGTAAGCAAAACTCTGTAAAAATGTCAATTTTGGTCACTGTGAGGGTTAAAAAGTGGTTATTCAACATGAGGCACGATCCAATTGACATTTTGAATAATTTTTGGTAAAGTCCAAAAAATCCATTTTCGGACGAAAAACGATGACCGCGGAGCTGTCGAACGTTCCCAAAATGGTAAATTCTGATGAAATTTTAACATTTAATCTTTTGACTGCAAACTACTGTTGGATGTGAATTATTACTTTTTCAACTAAAATAAGTGTGTTTAAAGTCATTTCTGTGCCTGAAAAAATCAATTTTCGGACGAAAAAACGATGACCGCGGAGCTCTCGAACGTTCCCAAAATGGTCAATTCTGATGAAATTTTAACATTTAATCTTTTGACTGCAAATTACTGTTGGATGTGAATTATTACTTTTTCAACTAAAAATAAGTGTGTTTAAAGTCATTTCTGTGCCTGAAATTGGTCAAAATTGAAGCTTATGAGTAAGCAAAACTCTGTAAAAATGGCAATTTTGGTCACTGTGAGGGTTTAAAAAGTGGTTATTCAACATGAGGCACAATCCAATTGACATTTTGAATCATTTTTGGTAAAGTCCAAAAAATCAATTTTCGGACAAAAAACGATGACCGCGGAGCTGTCGAACGTTCCCAAAATGGTCAATTCTGATGAAATTTTAACATTTAATCTTTTGACTGCAAATTACTGTTGGATGTGAATTATTACCTTTTCAACTAAAATAAGTGTGTTTAAAGTCATTTCTCTGCCTGAAATTGGTCAAAATTGAAGCTTCTGAGTAAGCACAACTCTGTAAAAATGTCAATTTTGGTCACTGTGAGGGTTTAAAAAGTGGTTATTCAACATGAGGCACGATCCAATTGACATTTTGAATAATTTTTGGTAAAGTCCAAAAAATCCATTTTCGGACGAAAAACGATGACCGCGGAGCTGTCGAACGTTCCCAAAATGGTCAATTCTGATGAAATTTTAACATTTAATCTTTTGACTGCAAATTACTGTTGGGTGTGAATTATTACTTTTTCAACTAAAATAAGTGTGTTTAAAGTCATTTCTGTGCCTGAAATTGGTCAAAATGAAAGCTTCTGAGTAAGCAAAACTCTGTAAAAATGGCAATTTTGGTCACTGTGAGGGTTTAAAAAGTGGTTATTCAACATGAGGCACGATCCAATTGACATTTTGAATCATTTTTGGTAAAGTCCAAAAAATCAATTTTCGGACGAAAAACGATGACCGCGGAGCTGTCGAACGTTCCCAAAATGGTCAATTCTGATGAAATTTTAACATTTAATCTTTTGACTGCAAATTACTGTTGGATGTGAATTATTACTTTTTTAACTAAAATAAGTGTGTTTAAAGTCATTTCTCTGCCTGAAATTGGTCAAAATTGAAGCTTCTGAGTAAGCAAAACTCTGTAAAAATGGCAATTTTGGTCACTGTGAGGTTTAAAAAGTGGTTATTCAACATGAGGCACGATCCAATTGACATTTTGAATCATTTTTTGGTAAAGTGCAAAAAATCAATTTTCGGACAAAAAACGATGACCGCGGAGCTGTCGAACGTTCCCAAAATGGTCAATTCTGATGAAATTTTAACATTTAATCTTTTGACTGCAAATTACTGTTGGATGTGAATTATTACCTTTTCAACTAAATAAGTGTGTTTAAAGTCATTTCTCTGCCTGAAATTGGTCAAAATTGAAGCTTCTGAGTAAGCAAAACTCTGTAAAAATGGCAATTTTGGTCACTGTGAGGGTTTAAAAAGTGGTTATTCAACATGAGGCACGATCCAATTGACATTTTGAATCATTTTTGGTAAAGTCCAAAAAATCAATTTTCGGACAAAAAACGATGACCGCGGAGCTGTCGAACGTTCCCAAAATGGTCAATTCTGATGAAATTTTAACATTTAATCTTTTGACTGCATAATTACTGTTGGATGTGAATTATTACTTTTTCAACTAAAATAAGTGTGTTTAAAGTCATTTCTGTGCCTGAAATTGGTCAAAATTGAAGCTTCTGAGTAAGCAAAACTCTGTAAAAATGGCAATTTTGGTCACTGTGAGGGTTTAAAAAGTGGTTATTCAACATGAGGCACGATCCAATTGACATTTTGAATCATTTTTGGTAAAGTCCAAAAAATCAATTTTCGGACAAAAAACGATGACCGCGGAGCTGTCGAACGTTCCCAAAATGGTCAATTCTGATGAAATTTTAACATTTAATCTTTTGACTGCAAATTACTGTTGGATGTGAATTATTACCTTTTCAACTAAAATAAGTGTGTTTAAAGTCATTTCTCTGCCTGAAATTGGTCAAAATTGAAGCTCTGAGTGAGCAAAACTCTGTAAAACTGTCAATTTTGGTCACTGTGAGGGTTTAAAAAGTGGTTATTCAACATGAGGCACGATCCAATTGACATTTTGAATCATTTTTGGTAAAGTCCAAAAAATCCATTTTCGGACAAAAAACGATGACCGCGGAGCTGTCGAACGTTCCCAAAATGGTCAATTCTGATGAAATTTTAACATTTAATCTTTTGACTGCAAATTACTGTTGGATGTGAATTATTACCTTTTCAACCAAAATAAGTGTGTTTAAAGTCATTTCTTTGCCTGAAATTGGTCAAAATTGAAGCTTCTGAGTAAGCAAAACTCTGTAAAAATGTCACTTTTGGTCACTGTGAGGGTTTAAAAAGTGGTTATTCAACATGAGGCACGATCCAATTGACATTTTGAATCATTTTTGGTAAAGTCCAAAAAAATCCATTTTCGGACGAAAAACGATGACCGCGGAGCTGTCGAACGTTCCCAAAATGGTCAATTCTGATGAAATTTTAACATTTAATCTTTTGACTGCAAACTACTGTTGGATGTGAATTATTACTTTTTCAACTAAAATAAGTGTGTTTAAAGTCATTTCTGTGCCTGAAATTGGTCAAAATTGAAGCTTCTGAGTAAGCAAAACTCTGTAAAAATGGCAATTTTGGTCACTGTGAGGGTGTAAAAAGTGGTTATTCAACATGAGGCACGATCCAATTGACATTTTGAATCATTTTTGGTAAAGTCCAAAAAATCAATTTTCGGATGAAAAACGATGACCGCGGAGCTGTCGAACGTTCCCAAAATGGTCAATTCTGATGAAATTTTAACATTTAATCTTTTGACTGCAAATTACTGTTGGATGTGAATTATTACCTTTTCAACTAAAATAAGTGTGTTTAAAGTCATTTCTCTGCCTGAAATTGGTCAAAATTGAAGCTTCTGAGTAAGCAAAACTCTGTAAAAATGGCAATTTTGGTCACTGTGGGGTTTAAAAAGTGGTTATTCTACATGAGGCACGATCCAATTGACATTTTGAATCATTTTTGGTAAAGTCCAAAAAATCAATTTTCGGACAAAAAACGATGACCGCGGAGCTGTCGAACGTTCCCAAAATGGTCAATTCTGATGAAATTTTAACATTTAATCTTTTGACTGCATAATTACTGTTGGATGTGAATTATTACTTTTTCAACTAAAATAAGTGTGTTTAAAGTCATTTCTGTGCCTGAAATTGGTCAAAAATTGAAGCTTCTTAGTAAGCAAAACTCTGTAAAAATGGCAATTTTGGTCACTGTGAGGGTTTAAAAAGTGGTTATTCAACATGAGGCACGATCCAATTGACATTTTGAATCATTTTTGGTAAAGTCCAAAAAATCCATTTTCGGACAAAAAACGATGACCGCGGAGCTGTCGAACGTCCCAAAATGGTCAATTCTGATGAAATTTTAACATTTAATCTTTTGACTGCAAATTACTGTTGGATGTGAATTATTACCTTTTCAACTAAAATAAGTGTGTTTAAAGTCATTTCTCTGCCTGAAATTGGTCAAAATTGAAGCTTCTGAGTAAGCAAAACTCTGTAAAAATGTCAATTTTGGTCACTGTGAGGGTTTAAAAAGTGGTTATTCAACATGAGGCACGATCCAATTGACATTTTGAATCATTTTTGGTAAAGTCCAAAAAATCCATTTTCGGACGACAAACGATGACCGCGGAGCTGTCGAACGTTCCCAAAATGGTCAATTCTGATGAAATTTTAACATTTAATCTTTTGACTGCAAATTACTGTTGGGTGTGAATTATTACTTTTTCAACTAAAATAAGTGTGTTTAAAGTCATTTCTGTGCCTGAAATTGGTCAAAATTTAAGCTTCTGAGTAAGCAAAATTCTGTAAAAATGGCAATTTTGGTCACTGTGAGGGTTTAAACAGTGGTTATTCAACATGAGGCACGATCCAATTGACATTTTGAATCATTTTTGGTAAAGTCCAAAAAATCCATTTTCGGACAAAAAACGATGACCGCGGAGCTGTCGAACGTTCCCAAAATGGTCAATTCTGATGAAATTTTAACATTTAATCTTTTGACTGCAAATTACTGTTGGATGTGAATTATTACCTTTTCAACTAAAATAAGTGTGTTTAAAGTCATTTCTCTGCCTGAAATTAGTCAAAATTGAAGCTTCTGAGTAAGCAAAACTCTGTAAAAATGGCAATTTTGGTCACTGTGGGGGTTTAAAAAGTGGTTATTCTACATGAGGCACGATCCAATTGACATTTTGAATCATTTTTGGTAAAGTCAAAAAAATCAATTTTCGGACAAAAAACGATGACCGCGGAGCTTTCGAACGTTCCCAAAATGGTCAATTCTGATGAAATTTTAACATTTAATCTTTTGACTGCATAATTACTGTTGGATGTGAATTATTACTTTTTCAACTAAAATAAGTGTGTTTAAAGTCATTTCTGTGCCTGAAATTGGTCAAAATTGAAGCTTCTTAGTAACTAAAACTCTGTAAAAATGTCAATTTTGGTCACTGTGAGGGTTTAAAAAGTGGTTATTCAACATGAGGCACGATCCAATTGACATTTTGAATAATTTTTGGTAAAGTCCAAAAAATCCATTTTCGGACGAAAAACGATGACCGCGGAGCTGTCGAACGTTCCCAAAATGGTCAATTCTGATGAAATTTTAACATTTAATCTTTTGACTGCAAATTACTGTTGGATGTGAATTATTACTTTTTCAACTAAAATAAGTGTGTTTAAAGTCATTTCTGTGCCTGAAATTGGTCAAAATGAAAGCTTCTGAGTAAGCAAAACTCTGTAAAAATGGCAATTTTGGTCACTGTGAGGGTTTAAAAAGTGGTTATTCAACATGAGGCACGATCCAATTGACATTTTGAATCATTTTTGGTAAAGTCCAAAAAATCAATTTTCGGACAAAAAACGATGACCGCGGAGCTGTCGAACGTTCCCAAAATGGTCAATTCTGATGAAATTTTAACATTTAATCTTTTGACTGCAAATTACTGTTGGATGTGAATTATTACCTTTTCAACTAAAATAAGTGTGTTTAAAGTCATTTCTGTGCCTGAAATTGGTCAAAATTGAAGCTTCTTAGTAAGCAAAACTCTGTAAAAATGGCAATTTTGGTCACTGTGAGGGTTTAAAAAGTGGTTATTCAACATGAGGCACGATCCAATTGACATTTTGAATAATTTTTGGTAAAGTCCAAAAAATCCATTTTCGGACAAAAAACGATGACCGCGGAGCTGTCGAACGTTCCCAAAATGGTCAATTCTGATGAAATTTTAACATTTAATCTTTTGACTGCAAATTACTGTTGGATGTGAATTATTACCTTTTCAACTAAAATAAGTGTGTTTAAAGTCATTTCTCTGCCTGAAATTGGTCAAAATTGAAGCTTCTGAGTAAGCAAAACTCTGTAAAAATGGCAATTTTGGTCACTGTGAGGGTTTAAAAAGTGGTTATTCAACATGAGGCACGATCCAATTGACATTTTGAATCATTTTTGGTAAAGTCCAAAAAATCAATTTTCGGACAAAAAACGATGACCGCGGAGCTGTCGAACGTTCCCAAAATGGTCAATTCTGATGAAATTTTAACATTTAATCTTTTGACTGCATAATTACTGTTGGATGTGAATTATTACTTTTTCAACTAAAATAAGTGTGTTTAAAGTCATTTCTGTGCCTGAAATTGGTCAAAATTGAAGCTTCTGAGTAAGCAAAACTCTGTAAAAATGGCAATTTTGGTCACTGTGAGGGTTTAAAAAGTGGTTATTCAACATGAGGCACGATCCAATTGACATTTTGAATCATTTTTGGTAAAGTCCAAAAAATCAATTTTCGGACAAAAAACGATGACCGCGGAGCTGTCGAACGTTCCCAAAATGGTCAATTCTGATTAAATTTTAACATTTAATCTTTTGACTGCAAATTACTGTTGGATGTGAATTATTACCTTTTCAACTAAAATAAGTGTGTTTAAAGTCATTTCTCTGCCTGAAATTTGGTCAAAATTGAAGCTTCTGAGTAAGCAAAACTCTGTAAAAATGTCAATTTTGGTCACTGTGAGGGTTTAAAAAGTGGTTATTCAACATGAGGCACGATCCAATTGACATTTTGAATCATTTTTTGGTAAAGTCCAAAAAATCCATTTTCGGACGAAAAACGATGACCGCGGAGCTGTCGAACGTTCCCAAAATGGTCAATTCTGATGAAATTTTAACATTTAATCTTTTGACTGCAAATTACTGTTGGATGTGAATTATTACCTTTTCAACTAAAATAAGTGTGTTTAAAGTCATTTCTCTGCCTGAAAATTGGTCAAAAGAAGCTTCTGAGTAAGCAAAACTCTGTAAAAATGGCAATTTTGGTCACTGTGGGGGTTTAAAAAGTGGTTATTCTACATGAGGCACGATCCAATTGACATTTTGAATCATTTTTGGTAAAGTCCAAAAAATCAATTTTCGGACAAAAAACGATGACCGCGGAGCTGTCGAACGTTCCCAAAATGGTCAATTCTGATGAAATTTTAACATTTAATCTTTTGACTGCATAATTACTGTTGGATGTGAATTATTACTTTTTCAACTAAAATAAGTGTGTTTAAAGTCATTTCTGTGCCTGAAATTGGTCAAAATTGAAGCTTCTTAGTAAGCAAAACTCTGTAAAAATGTCAATTTTGGTCACTGTGAGGGTTTAAAAAGTGGTTATTCAACATGAGGCACGATCCAATTGACATTTTGAATAATTTTTGGTAAAGTCCAAAAAATCCATTTTCGGACGAAAAACGATGACCGCGGAGCTGTCCGAACGTTCCCAAAATGGTAAATTCTGATGAAATTTTAACATTTAATCTTTTGACTGCAAACTACTGTTGGATGTGAATTATTACTTTTTCAACTAAAATAAGTGTGTTTAAAGTCATTTCTGTGCCTGAAAAAATCAATTTTCGGACGAAAAACGATGACCGCGGAGCTCTCGAACGTTCCCAAAATGGTCAATTCTGATGAAATTTTAACATTTAATCTTTTGACTGCAAATTACTGTTGGATGTGAATTATTACTTTTTCAACTAAAATAAGTGTGTTTAAAGTCATTTCTGTGCCTGAAATTGGTCAAAATTGAAGCTTCTGAGTAAGCAAAACTCTGTAAAAATGGCAATTTTGGTCACTGTGAGGGTTTAAAAAGTGGTTATTCAACCATGAGGCACGATCCAATTGACATTTTGAATCATTTTTGGTAAAGTCAAAAAAATCAATTTTCGGACAAAAAACGATGACCGCGGAGCTGTCGAACGTTCCCAAAATGGTCAATTCTGATGAAATTTTAACATTTAATCTTTTGACTGCATAATTACTGTTGGATGTGAATTATTACTTTTTCAACTAAAATAAGTGTGTTTAAAGTCATTTCTGTGCCTGAAATTGGTCAAAATTGAAGCTTCTGAGTAAGCAAAACTCTGTAAAAATGGCAATTTTGGTCACTGTGAGGGTTTAAAAAGTGGTTATTCAACATGAGGCACAATCCAATTGACATTTTGAATCATTTTTGGTAAAGTCCAAAAAATCAATTTTCGGACAAAAAACGATGACCGCGGAGCTGTCGAACGTTCCCAAAATGGTCAATTCTGATGAAATTTTAACATTTAATCTTTTGACTGCAAATTACTGTTGGATGTGAATTATTACCTTTTCAACTAAAATAAGTGTGTTTAAAGTCATTTCTCTGCCTGAAATTGGTCAAAATTGAAGCTTCTGAGTAAGCACAACTCTGTAAAAATGTCAATTTTGGTCACTGTGAGGGTTTAAAAAGTGGTTATTCAACATGAGGCACGATCCAATTGACATTTTTGAATAATTTTTGGTAAAGTCCAAAAAATCCATTTTCGGACGAAAAACGATGACCGCGGAGCTGTCGAACGTTCCCAAAATGGTCAATTCTGATGAAATTTTAACATTTAATCTTTTGACTGCAAATTACTGTTGGATGTGAATTATTACTTTTTCAACTAAAATAAGTGTGTTTAAAGTCATTTCTGTGCCTGAAATTGGTCAAAATGAAAGCTTCTGAGTAAGCAAAACTCTGTAAAAATGGCAATTTTGGTCACTGTGAGGGTTTAAAAAGTGGTTATTCAACATGAGGCACGATCCAATTGACATTTTGAATCATTTTTGGTAAAGTCCAAAAAATCAATTTTCGGACGAAAAACGATGACCGCGGAGCTGTCGAACGTTCCCAAAATGGTCAATTCTGATGAAATTTTAACATTTAATCTTTTGACTGCATAATTACTGTTGGATGTGAATTATTACTTTTTCAACTAAAAATAAGTGTGTTTAAAGTCATTTCTGTGCCTGAAATTGGTCAAAATTGAAGCTTCTGAGTAAGCAAAACTCTGTAAAAATGGCAATTTTGGTCACTGTGAGGGTTTAAAAAGTGGTTATTCAACATGAGGCACGATCCAATTGACATTTTGAATCATTTTTGGTAAAGTCCAAAAAATCAATTTTCGGACAAAAAACGATGACCGCGGAGCTGTCGAACGTTCCCAAAATGGTCAATTCTGATTAAATTTTAACATTTAATCTTTTGACTGCAAATTACTGTTGGATGTGAATTATTACCTTTTTAACTAAAATAAGTGTGTTTAAAGTCATTTCTCTGCCTGAAATTGGTCAAAATTGAAGCTTCTGAGTAAGCAAAACTCTGTAAAAATGGCAATTTTGGTCACTGTGGGGGTTTAAAAAGTGGTTATTCTACATGAGGCACGATCCAATTGACATTTTGAATCATTTTTGGTAAAGTCCAAAAAATCAATTTTCGGACAAAAAACGATGACCGCGGAGCTGTCGAACGTTCCCAAAATGGTCAATTCTGATGAAATTTTAACATTTAATCTTTGACTGCATAATTACTGTTGGATGTGAATTATTACTTTTTCAACTAAAATAAGTGTGTTTAAAGTCATTTCTGTGCCTGAAATTGGTCAAAATTGAAGCTTCTTAGTAAGCAAAACTCTGTAAAAAATGTCAATTTTGGTCACTGTGAGGGTTTAAAAAGTGGTTATTCAACATGAGGCACGATCCAATTGACATTTTGAATAATTTTTGGTAAAGTCCAAAAAATTCATTTTCGGACGAAAAACGATGACCGCGGAGCTGTCGAACGTTCCCAAAATGGTAAATTCTGATGAAATTTTAACATTTAATCTTTTGACTGCAAACTACTGTTGGATGTGAATTATTACTTTTTCAACTAAAATAAGTGTGTTTAAAGTCATTTCTGTGCCTGAAAAAAATCAATTTTCGGACGAAAAAACGATGACCGCGGAGCTCTCGAACGTTCCCAAAATGGTCAATTCTGATGAAATTTTAACATTTAATCTTTTGACTGCAAATTACTGTTGGATGTGAATTATTACTTTTTCAACTAAAATAAGTGTGTTTAAAGTCATTTCTGTGCCTGAAATTGGTCAAAATTGAAGCTTATGAGTAAGCAAAACTCTGTAAAAATGGCAATTTTGGTCACTGTGAGGGTTTAAAAAGTGGTTATTCAACATGAGGCACAATCCAATTGACATTTTGAATCATTTTTGGTAAAGTCCAAAAAATCAATTTTCGGACAAAAAACGATGACCGCGGAGCTGTCGAACGTTCCCAAAATGGTCAATTCTGATGAAATTTTAACATTTAATCTTTTGACTGCAAATTACTGTTGGATGTGAATTATTACCTTTTCAACTAAAATAAGTGTGTTTAAAGTCATTTCTCTGCCTGAAATTGGTCAAAATTGAAGCTTCTGAGTAAGCACAACTCTGTAAAAATGTCAATTTTGGTCACTGTGAGGGTTTAAAAAGTGGTTATTCAACATGAGGCACGATCCAATTGACATTTTGAATAATTTTTGGTAAAGTCCAAAAAATCCATTTTCGGACGAAAAACGATGACCGCGGAGCTGTCGAACGTTCCCAAAATGGTCAATTCTGATGAAATTTTAACATTTAATCTTTTGACTGCAAATTACTGTTGGGTGTGAATTATTACTTTTTCAACTAAAATAAGTGTGTTTAAAGTCATTTCTGTGCCTGAAATTGGTCAAAATGAAAGCTTCTGAGTAAGCAAAACTCTGTAAAAATGGCAATTTTGGTCACTGTGAGGGTTTAAAAAGTGGTTATTCAACATGAGGCACGATCCAATTGACATTTTGAATCATTTTTGGTAAAGTCCAAAAAATCAATTTTCGGACGAAAAACGATGACCGAGGAGCTGTCGAACGTTCCCAAAATGGTCAATTCTGATGAAATTTTAACATTTAATCTTTTGACTGCAAATTACTGTTGGATGTGAATTATTACTTTTTTAACTAAAATAAGTGTGTTTAAAGTCATTTCTCTGCCTGAAATTGGTCAAAATTGAAGCTTCTGAGTAAGCAAAACTCTGTAAAAATGGCAATTTTGGTCACTGTGAGGGTTTAAAAAGTGGTTATTCAACATGAGGCACGATCCAATTGACATTTTGAATCATTTTTGGTAAAGTGCAAAAAATCAATTTTCGGACAAAAAACGATGACCGCGGAGCTGTCGAACGTTCCCAAAATGGTCAATTCTGATGAAATTTTAACATTTAATCTTTTGACTGCAAATTACTGTTGGATGTGAATTATTACCTTTTCAACTAAAATAAGTGTGTTTAAAGTCATTTCTCTGCCTGAAATTGGTCAAAATTGAAGCTTCTGAGTAAGCAAAACTCTGTAAAAATGGCAATTTTGGTCACTGTGGGGGTTTAAAAAGTGGTTATTCAACATGAGGCACGATCCAATTGACATTTTGAATCATTTTTGGTAAAGTCCAAAAATCAATTTTCGGACAAAAAACGATGACTGCGGAGCTGTCGAACGTTCCCAAAATGGTCAATTCTGATGAAATTTTAACATTTAATCTTTTGACTGCATAATTACTGTTGGATGTGAATTATTACTTTTTCAACTAAAATAAGTGTGTTTAAAGTAATTTCAGTGCCTGAAATTGGTCAAAATTGAAGCTTCTTAGTAAGCAAAACTCTGTAAAAATGGCAATTTTGGTCACTGTGAGGGTTTAAAAAGTGGTTATTCAACATGAGGCACGATCCAATTGACATTTTGAATCATTTTTGGTAAAGTCCAAAAAATCCATTTTCGGACAAAAAACGATGACCGCGGAGCTGTCGAACGTTCCCAAAATGGTCAATTCTGATGAAATTTTAAACATTTAATCTTTTGACTGCAAATTACTGTTGGATGTGAATTATTACCTTTTCAACTAAAATAAGTGTGTTTAAAGTCATTTCTGTGCCTGAAATTGGTCAAAATTGAAGCTTCTGAGTAAGCAAAACTCTGTAAAAATGTCAATTTTGGTCACTGTGAGGGTTTAAAAAGTGGTTATTCAACATGAGGCACAATCCAATTGACATTTTGAATCATTTTTGGTAAAGTCCAAAAAATCAATTTTCGGACAAAAAACGATGACCGCGGAGCTGTCGAACGTTCCCAAAATGGTCAATTCTGATGAAATTTTAACATTTAATCTTTTGACTGCAAATTACTGTTGGATGTGAATTATTACCTTTTCAACTAAAATAAGTGTGTTTAAAGTCATTTCTCTGCCTGAAATTGGTCAAAATTGAAGCTTCTGAGTAAGCAAAACTCTGTAAAAATGTCAATTTTGGTCACTGTGAGGGTTTAAAAAGTGGTTTATTCAACATGAGGCACGATCCAATTGACATTTTGAATCATTTTTGGTAAAGTCCAAAAAATCCATTTTCGGACGAAAAACGATGACCGCGGAGCTGTCGAACGTTCCCAAAATGGTCAATTCTGATGAAATTTTAACATTTAATCTTTTGACTGCAAATTACTGTTGGGTGTGAATTATTACTTTTTCAACTAAAATAAGTGTGTTTAAAGTCATTTCTGTGCCTGAAATTGGTCAAAATGAAAGCTTCTGAGTAAGCAAAACTCTGTAAAAATGGCAATTTTGGTCACTGTGAGGGTTTAAAAAGTGGTTATTCAACATGAGGCACGATCCAATTGACATTTTGAATCATTTTTTGGTAAAGTCCAAAAAAATCAATTTTCGGACGAAAAACGATGACCGCGGAGCTGTCGAACGTTCCCAAAATGGTCAATTCTGATGAAATTTTAACATTTAATCTTTTGACTGCAAATTACTGTTGGGTGTGAATTATTACTTTTTCAACTAAAATAAGTGTGTTTAAAGTCATTTCTGTGCCTGAAATTGGTCAAAATGAAAGCTTCTGAGTAAGCAAAACTCTGTAAAAATGGCAATTTTGGTCACTGTGAGGGTTTAAAAAGTGGTTATTCAACATGAGGCACGATCCAATTGACATTTTGAATCATTTTTGGTAAAGTCCAAAAAATCAATTTTCGGACGAAAAACGATGACCGTGGAGCTGTCGAACGTTCCCAAAATGGTCAATTCTGATGAAATTTTAACATTTAATCTTTTGACTGCAAATTACTGTTGGATGTGAATTATTACTTTTTCAACTAAAATAAGTGTGTTTAAAGTCATTTCTGTGCCTGAAATTGGTCAAAATTGAAGCTTCTGAGTAAGCAAAACTCTGTAAAAATGGCAATTTTGGTCACTGTGAGGGTTTAAAAAGTGGTTATTCAACATGAGGCACGATCCAATTGACATTTTGAATCATTTTTGGTAAAGTCAAAAAAATCAATTTTCGGACAAAAAACGATGACCGCGGAGCTGTCGAACGTTCCCAAAATGGTCAATTCTGATGAAATTTTAACATTTAATCTTTTGACTGCATAATTACTGTTGGATGTGAATTATTACTTTTTCAACTAAAATAAGTGTGTTTAAAGTCATTTCTGTGCCTGAAATTGGTCAAAATTGAAGCTTCTGAGTAAGCAAAACTCTGTAAAAATGGCAATTTTGGTCACTGTGAGGGTTTAAAAAGTGGTTATTCAACATGAGGCACGATCCAATTGACATTTTGAATCATTTTTTGGTAAAGTCCAAAAAATCAATTTTCGGAAAAAAACGATGACCGCGGAGCTGTCGAACGTTCCCAAAATGGTCAATTCTGATGAAATTTTAACATTTAATCTTTTGACTGCAAATTACTGTTGGATGTGAATTATTACCTTTTCAACTAAAATAAGTGTGTTTAAAGTCATTTCTCTGCCTGAAATTGGTCAAAATTGAAGCTTCTGAGTAAGCACAACTCTGTAAAAATGTCAATTTTGGTCACTGTGAGGGTTTAAAAAGTGGTTATTCAACATGAGGCACGATCCAATTGACATTTTGAATAATTTTTGGTAAAGTCCAAAAAATCCATTTTCGGACGAAAAACGATGACCGCGGAGCTGTCGAACGTTCCCAAAATGGTCAATTCTGATGAAATTTTAACATTTAATCTTTTGACTGCAAATTACTGTTGGATGTGAATTATTACTTTTTCAACTAAAATAAGTGTGTTTAAAGTCATTTCTGTGCCTGAAATTGGTCAAAATGAAAGCTTCTGAGTAAGCAAAACTCTGTAAAAATGGCAATTTTGGTCACTGTGAGGGTTTAAAAAGTGGTTATTCAACATGAGGCACGATCCAATTGACATTTTGAATCATTTTTGGTAAAGTCCAAAAAATCAATTTTCGGACGAAAAACGATGACCGCGGAGCTGTCGAACGTTCCCAAAATGGTCAATTCTGATGAAATTTTAACATTTAATCTTTTGACTGCAAATTACTGTTGGATGTGAATTATTACTTTTTTAACTAAAATAAGTGTGTTTAAAGTCATTTCTCTGCCTGAAATTGGTCAAAATTGAAGCTTCCGAGTAAGCAAAACTCTGTAAAAATGGCAATTTTGGTCACTGTGAGGGTTTAAAAAGTGGTTATTCAACATGAGGCACGATCCAATTGACATTTTGAATCATTTTTGGTAAAGTCCAAAAAATCAATTTTCGGACGAAAAACGATGACCGCGGAGCTGTCGAACGTTCCCAAAATGGTCAATTCTGATGAAATTTTAACATTTAATCTTTTGACTGCAAATTACTGTTGGATGTGAATTATTACTTTTTTAACTAAAATAAGTGTGTTTAAAGTCATTTCTCTGCCTGAAATTGGTCAAAATTGAAGCTTCTGAGTAAGCAAAACTCTGTAAAAATGGCAATTTTGGTCACTGTGAGGGTTTAAAAAGTGGTTATTCAACATGAGGCACGATCCAATTGACATTTTGAATCATTTTTGGTAAAGTGCAAAAAATCAATTTTCGGACAAAAAACGATGACCGCGGAGCTGTCGAACGTTCCCAAAATGGTCAATTCTGATGAAATTTTAACATTTAATCTTTTGACTGCAAATTACTGTTGGATGTGAATTATTACCTTTTCAACTAAAATAAGTGTGTTTAAAGTCATTTCTCTGCCTGAAATTGGTCAAAATTGAAGCTTCTGAGTAAGCAAAACTCTGTAAAAATGGCAATTTTGGTCACTGTGGGGGTTTAAAAAGTGGTTATTCAACATGAGGCACGATCCAATTGACATTTTGAATCATTTTTGGTAAAGTCCAAAAAATCAATTTTCGGACAAAAAACGATGACTGCGGAGCTGTCGAACGTTCCCAAAATGGTCAATTCTGATGAAATTTTAACATTTAATCTTTTGACTGCATAATTACTGTTGGATGTGAATTATTACTTTTTCAACTAAAATAAGTGTGTTTAAAGTAATTTCAGTGCCTGAAATTGGTCAAAATTGAAGCTTCTTAGTAAGCAAAACTCTGTAAAAATGGCAATTTTGGTCACTGTGAGGGTTTAAAAAGTGGTTATTCAACATGAGGCACGATCCAATTGACATTTTGAATCATTTTTGGTAAAGTCCAAAAAATCCATTTTCGGACAAAAAAACGATGACCGCGGAGATGTCGAACGTTCCCAAAATGGTCAATTCTGATGAAATTTTAACATTTAATCTTTTGACTGCAAATTACTGTTGGATGTGAATTATTACCTTTTCAACTAAAATAAGTGTGTTTAAAGTCATTTCTGTGCCTGAAATTGGTCAAAATTGAAGCTTCTGAGTAAGCAAAACTCTGTAAAAATGTCAATTTTGGTCACTGTGAGGGTTTAAAAAGTGGTTATTCAACATGAGGCACAATCCAATTGACATTTTGAATCATTTTTGGTAAAGTCCAAAAAATCAATTTTCGGACAAAAAACGATGACCGCGGAGCTGTCGAACGTTCCCAAAATGGTCAATTCTGATGAAATTTTAACATTTAATCTTTTGACTTCAAATTACTGTTGGATGTGAATTATTACCTTTTCAACTAAAATAAGTGTGTTTAAAGTCATTTCTCTGCCTGAAATTGGTCAAAATTGAAGCTTCTGAGTAAGCACAACTCTGTAAAAATGTCAATTTTGGTCACTGTGAGGGTTTAAAAAGTGGTTATTCAACATGAGGCACGATCCAATTGACATTTTGAATAATTTTTGGTAAAGTCCAAAAATTCCATTTTCGGACGAAAAACGATGACCGCGGAGCTGTCGAACGTTCCCAAAATGGTCAATTCTGATGAAATTTTAACATTTAATCTTTTGACTGCAAATTACTGTTGGATGTGAATTATTACTTTTTTAACAAAAATAAGTGTGTTTAAAGTCATTTCTCTGCCTGAAATTGGTCAAAATTGAAGCTTCTGAGTAAGCAAAACTCTGTAAAAATGGCAATTTTGGTCACTGTGAGGGTTTAAAAAGTGGTTATTCAACATGAGGCACGATCCAATTGACATTTTGAATCATTTTTGGTGAAGTCCAAAAAATCCATTTTCGGACAAAAAACGATGACCGCGGAGCTGTCGGACGTTCCCAAAATGGTCAATTCTGATGAAATTTTAACATTTAATCTTTTGACTGCAAATTACTGTTGGATGTGAATTATTACCTTTTCAACTAAAATAAGTGTGTTTAAAGTCATTTCTCTGCCTGAAATTGGTCAAAATTGAAGCTTCTGAGTAAGCAAAACTCTGTAAAAATGTCAATTTTGGTCACTGTGAGGGTTTAAAAAGTGGTTATTCAACATGAGGCACGATCCAATTGACATTTTGAATCATTTTTGGTAAAGTCCAAAAAATCAATTTTCGGACGAAAAACGATGACCGCGGAGCTGTCGAACGTTCCCAAAATGGTCAATTCTGATGAAATTTTAACATTTAATCTTTTGACTGCAAATTACTGTTGGGTGTGAATTATTACTTTTTCAACTAAAATAAGTGTGTTTAAAGTCATTTCTGTGCCTGAAATTGGTCAAAATGAAAGCTTCTGAGTAAGCAAAACTCTGTAAAAATGGCAATTTTGGTCACTGTGAGGGTTTAAAAAGTGGTTATTCAACATGAGGCACGATCCAATTGACATTTTGAATCATTTTTGGTAAAGTCCAAAAAATCAATTTTCGGACGAAAAACGATGACCGCGGAGCTGTTGAACGTTCCCAAAATGGTCAATTCTGATGAAATTTTAACATTTAATCTTTTGACTGCAAATTACTGTTGGATGTGAATTATTACTTTTTTAACTAAAATAAGTGTGTTTAAAGTCATTTCTCTGCCTGAAATTGGTCAAAATTGAAGCTTCTGAGTAAGCAAAACTCTGTAAAAATGGCAATTTTGGTCACTGTGAGGGTTTAAAAAGTGGTTATTCAACATGAGGCACGATCCAATTGACATTTTGAATCATTTTTGGTAAAGTGCAAAAAATCAATTTTCGGACAAAAAACGATGACCGCGGAGCTGTCGAACGTTCCCAAAATGGTCAATTCTGATGAAATTTTAACATTTAATCTTTTGACTGCAAATTACTGTTGGATGTGAATTATTACCTTTTCAACCAAAATAAGTGTGTTTAAAGTCATTTCTTTGCCTGAAATTGGTCAAAATTGAAGCTTCTGAGTAAGCAAAACTCTGTAAAAATGTCAATTTTGGTCACTGTGAGGGTTTAAAAAGTGGTTATTCAACATGAGGCACGATCCAATTGACATTTTGAATCATTTTTGGTAAAGTCCAAAAAATCCATTTTCGGACGAAAAACGATGACCGCGGAGCTGTCGAACGTTCCCAAAATGGTCAATTCTGATGAAATTTTAACATTTAATCTTTTGACTGCAAACTACTGTTGGATGTGAATTATTACTTTTTCAACTAAAATAAGTGTGTTTAAAGTCATTTCTGTGCCTGAAATTGGTCAAAATGAAGCTTCTGAGTAAGCAAAACTCTGTAAAAATGGCAATTTTGGTCACTGTGAGGGTGTAAAAAGTGGTTATTCAACATGAGGCACGATCCAATTGACATTTTGAATCATTTTTGGTAAAGTCCAAAAAATCAATTTTCGGATGAAAAACGATGACCGCGGAGCTGTCGAACGTTCCCAAAATGGTCAATTCTGATGAAATTTTAACATTTAATCTTTTGACTGCAAATTACTGTTGGATGTGAATTATTACCTTTTCAACTAAAATAAGTGTGTTTAAAGTCATTTCTCTGCCTGAAATTGGTCAAAATTGAAGCTTCTGAGTAAGCAAAACTCTGTAAAAATGGCAATTTTGGTCACTGTGGGGGTTTAAAAAGTGGTTATTCTACATGAGGCACGATCCAATTGACATTTTGAATCATTTTTGGTAAAGTCCAAAAAATCAATTTTCGGACAAAAAACGATGACCGCGGAGCTGTCGAACGTTCCCAAAATGGTCAATTCTGATGAAATTTTAACATTTAATCTTTTGACTGCATAATTACTGTTGGATGTGAATTATTACTTTTTCAACTAAAATAAGTGTGTTTAAAGTCATTTCTGTGCCTGAAATTGGTCAAAATTGAAGCTTCTTAGTAAGCAAAACTCTGTAAAAATGGCAATTTTGGTCACTGTGAGGGTTTAAAAAGTGGTTATTCAACATGAGGCACGATCCAATTGACATTTTGAATCATTTTTGGTAAAGTCCAAAAAATCCATTTTCGGACAAAAAACGATGACCGCGGAGCTGTCGAACGTTCCCAAAATGGTCAATTCTGATGAAATTTTAACATTTAATCTTTTGACTGCAAATTACTGTTGGATGTGAATTATTACCTTTTCAACTAAAATAAGTGTGTTTAAAGTCATTTCTCTGCCTGAAATTGGTCAAAATTGAAGCTTCTGAGTAAGCAAAACTCTGTAAAAATGTCAATTTTGGTCACTGTGAGGGTTTAAAAAGTGGTTATTCAACATGAGGCACGATCCAATTGACATTTTGAATCATTTTTGGTAAAGTCCAAAAAATCCATTTTCGGACGACAAACGATGACCGCGGAGCTGTCGAACGTTCCCAAAAATGGTCAATTCTGATGAAATTTTAACATTTAATCTTTTGACTGCAAATTACTGTTGGGTGTGAATTATTACTTTTTCAACTAAAATAAGTGTGTTTAAAGTCATTTCTGTGCCTGAAATTGGTCAAAATTTAAGCTTCTGAGTAAGCAAAATTCTGTAAAAATGGCAATTTTGGTCACTGTGAGGGTTTAATAAGTGGTTATTCAACATGAGGCACGATCCAATTGACATTTTGATTCATTTTTGGTAAAGTCCAAAAAAATCAATTTTCGGACAAAAAACGATGACCGCGGAGCTGTCGAACGTTCCCAAAATGGTCAATTCTGATGAAATTTTAACATTTAATCTTTTGACTGCAAATTACTGTTGGATGTGAATTATTACTTTTTAACTAAAATAAGTGTGTTTAAAGTCATTTCTCTGCCTGAAATTGGTCAAAATTGAAGCTTCTGAGTAAGCAAAACTCTGTAAAAATGGCAATTTTGGTCACTGTGAGGGTTTAAACAGTGGTTATTCAACATGAGGCACGATCCAATTGACATTTTGAATCATTTTTGGTAAAGTCCAAAAAATCCATTTTCGGACAAAAAACGATGACCGCGGAGCTGTCGAACGTTCCCAAAATGGTCAATTCTGATGAAATTTTAACATTTAATCTTTTGACTGCAATTTACTGTTGGATGTGAATTATTACCTTTTCAACTAAAATAAGTGTGTTTAAAGTCATTTCTGTGCCTGAAATTGGTCAAAATTGAAGCTTCTGAGTAAGCAAAACTCTGTAAAAATGGCAATTTTGGTCACTGTGAGGGTTTAAAAAGTGGTTATTCAACATGAGGCACGATCCAATTGACATTTTGAATCATTTTTGGTAAAGTCCAAAAAATCCATTTTCGGACAAAAAACGATGACCGCGGAGCTGTCGAACGTTCCCAAAATGGTCAATTCTGATGAAATTTTAACATTTAATCTTTTGACTGCAAATTACTGTTGGATGTGAATTATTACCTTTTCAACCAAAATAAGTGTGTTTAAAGTCATTTCTTTGCCTGAAATTGGTCAAAATTGAAGCTTCTGAGTAAGCAAAACTCTGTAAAAATGTCAATTTTGGTCACTGTGAGGGTTTAAAAAGTGGTTATTCAACATGAGGCACGATCCAATTGACATTTTGAATCATTTTTGGTAAAGTCCAAAAAATCCATTTTCGGACGAAAAACGATGACCGCGGAGCTGTCGAACGTTCCCAAAATGGTCAATTCTGATGAAATTTTAACATTTAATCTTTTGACTGCAAACTACTGTTGGATGTGAATTATTACTTTTTCAACTAAAATAAGTGTGTTTAAAGTCATTTCTGTGCCTGAAATTGGTCAAAATTGAAGCTTCTGAGTAAGCAAAACTCTGTAAAAATGGCAATTTTGGTCACTGTGAGGGTGTAAAAAGTGGTTATTCAACATGAGGCACGATCCAATTGACATTTTGAATCATTTTTGGTAAAGTCCAAAAAATCAATTTTCGGATGAAAAACGATGACCGCGGAGCTGTCGAACGTTCCCAAAATGGTCAATTCTGATGAAATTTTAACATTTAATCTTTTGACTGCAAATTACTGTTGGATGTGAATTATTACCTTTTCAACTAAAATAAGTGTGTTTAAAGTCATTTCTCTGCCTGAAATTGGTCAAAATTGAAGCTTCTGAGTAAGCAAAACTCTGTAAAAATGGCAATTTTGGTCACTGTGGGGGTTTAAAAAGTGGTTATTCTACATGAGGCACGATCCAATTGACATTTTGAATCATTTTTGGTAAAGTCCAAAAAATCAATTTTCGGACAAAAAACGATGACCGCGGAGCTGTCGAACGTTCCCAAAATGGTCAATTCTGATGAAATTTTAACATTTAATCTTTTGACTGCATAATTACTGTTGGATGTGAATTATTACTTTTTCAACTAAAATAAGTGTGTTTAAAGTCATTTCTGTGCCTGAAATTGGTCAAAATTGAAGCTTCTTAGTAAGCAAAACTCTGTAAAAATGGCAATTTTGGTCACTGTGAGGGTTTAAAAAGTGGTTATTCAACATGAGGCACGATCCAATTGACATTTTGAATCATTTTTGGTAAAGTCCAAAAAATCCATTTTCGGACAAAAAACGATGACCGCGGAGCTGTCGAACGTTCCCAAAATGGTCAATTCTGATGAAATTTTAACATTTAATCTTTTGACTGCAAATTACTGTTGGATGTGAATTATTACCTTTTCAACTAAAATAAGTGTGTTTAAAGTCATTTCTCTGCCTGAAATTGGTCAAAATTGAAGCTTCTGAGTAAGCAAAACTCTGTAAAAATGGCAATTTTGGTCACTGTGAGGGTTTAAACAGTGGTTATTCAACATGAGGCACGATCCAATTGACATTTTGAATCATTTTTGGTAAAGTCCAAAAAATCCATTTTCGGACAAAAAACGATGACCGCGGAGCTGTCGAACGTTCCCAAAATGGTCAATTCTGATGAAATTTTAACATTTAATCTTTTGACTGCAATTTACTGTTGGATGTGAATTATTACCTTTTCAACTAAAATAAGTGTGTTTAAAGTCATTTCTGTGCCTGAAATTGGTCAAAATTGAAGCTTCTGAGTAAGCAAAACTCTGTAAAAATGGCAATTTTGGTCACTGTGAGGGTTTAAAAAGTGGTTATTCAACATGAGGCACGATCCAATTGACATTTTGAATCATTTTTGGTAAAGTCCAAAAAATCCATTTTCGGACAAAAAACGATGACCGCGGAGCTGTCGAACGTTCCCAAAATGGTCAATTCTGATGAAATTTTAACATTTAATCTTTTGACTGCAAATTACTGTTGGATGTGAATTATTACCTTTTCAACCAAAATAAGTGTGTTTAAAGTCATTTCTTTGCCTGAAATTGGTCAAAATTGAAGCTTCTGAGTAAGCAAAACTCTGTAAAAATGTCAATTTTGGTCACTGTGAGGGTTTAAAAAGTGGTTATTCAACATGAGGCACGATCCAATTGACATTTTGAATCATTTTTGGTAAAGTCCAAAAAATCCATTTTCGGACGAAAAACGATGACCGCGGAGCTGTCGAACGTTCCCAAAATGGTCAATTCTGATGAAATTTTAACATTTAATCTTTTGACTGCAAACTACTGTTGGATGTGAATTATTACTTTTTCAACTAAAATAAGTGTGTTTAAAGTCATTTCTGTGCCTGAAATTGGTCAAAATTGAAGCTTCTGAGTAAGCAAAACTCTGTAAAAATGGCAATTTTGGTCACTGTGAGGGTGTAAAAAGTGGTTATTCAACATGAGGCACGATCCAATTGACATTTTGAATCATTTTTGGTAAAGTCCAAAAAATCAATTTTCGGATGAAAAACGATGACCGCGGAGCTGTCGAACGTTCCCAAAATGGTCAATTCTGATGAAATTTTAACATTTAATCTTTTGACTGCAAATTACTGTTGGATGTGAATTATTACCTTTTCAACTAAAATAAGTGTGTTTAAAGTCATTTCTCTGCCTGAAATTGGTCAAAATTGAAGCTTCTGAGTAAGCAAAACTCTGTAAAAATGGCAATTTTGGTCACTGTGGGGGTTTAAAAAGTGGTTATTCTACATGAGGCACGATCCAATTGACATTTTGAATCATTTTTGGTAAAGTCCAAAAAATCAATTTTCGGACAAAAAACGATGACCGCGGAGCTGTCGAACGTTCCCAAAATGGTCAATTCTGATGAAATTTTAACATTTAATCTTTTGACTGCATAATTACTGTTGGATGTGAATTATTACTTTTTCAACTAAAATAAGTGTGTTTAAAGTCATTTCTGTGCCTGAAATTGGTCAAAATTGAAGCTTCTTAGTAAGCAAAACTCTGTAAAAATGGCAATTTTGGTCACTGTGAGGGTTTAAAAAGTGGTTATTCAACATGAGGCACGATCCAATTGACATTTTGAATCATTTTTGGTAAAGTCCAAAAAATCCATTTTCGGACAAAAAACGATGACCGCGGAGCTGTCGAACGTTCCCAAAATGGTCAATTCTGATGAAATTTTAACATTTAATCTTTTGACTGCAAATTACTGTTGGATGTGAATTATTACCTTTTCAACTAAAATAAGTGTGTTTAAAGTCATTTCTCTGCCTGAAATTGGTCAAAATTGAAGCTTCTGAGTAAGCAAAACTCTGTAAAAATGTCAATTTTGGTCACTGTGAGGGTTTAAAAAGTGGTTATTCAACATGAGGCACGATCCAATTGACATTTTGAATCATTTTTGGTAAAGTCCAAAAAATCCATTTTCGGACGACAAACGATGACCGCGGAGCTGTCGAACGTTCCCAAAATGGTCAATTCTGATGAAATTTTAACATTTAATCTTTTGACTGCAAATTACTGTTGGGTGTGAATTATTACTTTTTCAACTAAAATAAGTGTGTTTAAAGTCATTTCTGTGCCTGAAATTGGTCAAAATTTAAGCTTCTGAGTAAGCAAAACTCTGTAAAAATGGCAATTTTGGTCACTGTGAGGGTTTAATAAGTGGTTATTCAACATGAGGCACGATCCAATTGACATTTTGATTCATTTTTGGTAAAGTCCAAAAAAATCAATTTTCGGACAAAAAACGATGACCGCGGAGCTGTCGAACGTTCCCAAAATGGTCAATTCTGATGAAATTTTAACATTTAATCTTTTGACTGCAAATTACTGTTGGATGTGAATTATTACTTTTTAACTAAAATAAGTGTGTTTAAAGTCATTTCTCTGCCTGAAATTGGTCAAAATTGAAGCTTCTGAGTAAGCAAAACTCTGTAAAAATGGCAATTTTGGTCACTGTGAGGGTTTAAAAAGTGGTTATTCAACATGAGGCACAATCCAATTGACATTTTGAATCATTTTTGGTAAAGTCCAAAAAATCAATTTTCGGACGAAAACCGATGACCGCGGAGCTGTCGAACGTTCCCAAAATGGTCAATTCTGATGAAATTTTAACATTTAATCTTTTGACTGCAAATTACTGTTGGATGTGAATTATTACTTTTTAACTAAAATAAGTGTGTTTAAAGTCATTTCTCTGCCTGAAATTGGTCAAAATTGAAGCTTCTGAGTAAGCAAAACTCTGTAAAAATGGCAATTTTGGTCACTGTGAGGGTTTAAAAAGTGGTTATTCAACATGAGGCACGATCCAATTGACATTTTGAATCATTTTTGGTAAAGTCCAAAAAATCAATTTTCGGACAAAAAACGATGACCGCGGAGCTGTCGAACGTTCCCAAAATGGTCAATTCTGATGAAATTTTAACATTTAATCTTTTGACTGCATAATTACTGTTGGATGTGAATTATTACTTTTTCAACTAAAATAGTGTGTTTAAAGTCATTTCTGTGCCTGAAATTGGTCAAAATTGAAGCTTCTGAGTAAGCAAAACTCTGTAAAAATGGCAATTTTGGTCACTGTGAGGGTTTAAAAAGTGGTTATTCAACATGAGGCACGATCCAATTGACATTTTTAATCATTTTTGGTAAAGTCCAAAAAATCAATTTTCGGACAAAAAACGATGACCGCGGAGCTGTCGAACGTTCCCAAAATGGTCAATTCTGATGAAATTTTAACATTTAATCTTTTGACTGCAAATTACTGTTGGATGTGAATTATTACCTTTTCAACTAAAATAAGTGTGTTTAAAGTCATTTCTCTGCCTGAAATTGGTCAAAATTGAAGCTTCTGAGTAAGCAAAACTCTGTAAAACTGTCAATTTTGGTCACTGTGAGGGTTTAAAAAGTGGTTATTCAACATGAGGCACGATCCAATTGACATTTTGAATCATTTTTGGTAAAGTCCAAAAAATCCATTTTCGGACGAAAAACGATGACCGCGGAGCTGTCGAACGTTCCCAAAATGGTCAATTCTGATGAAATTTTAACATTTAATCTTTTGACTGCAAATTACTGTTGGATGTGAATTATTACTTTTTTAACTAAAATAAGTGTGTTTAAAGTCATTTCTCTGCCTGAAATTGGTCAAAATTGAAGCTTCTGAGTAAGCAAAACTCTGTAAAAATGGCAATTTTGGTCACTGTGAGGGTTTAAAAAGTGGTTATTCAACATGAGGCACAATCCAATTGACATTTTGAATCATTTTTGGTAAAGTCCAAAAAATCAATTTTCGGACGAAAACCGATGACCGCGGAGCTGTCGAACGTTCCCAAAATGGTCAATTCTGATGAAATTTTAACATTTAATCTTTTGACTGCAAATTACTGTTGGATGTGAATTATTACTTTTTAACTAAAATAAGTGTGTTTAAAGTCATTTCTCTGCCTGAAATTGGTCAAAATTGAAGCTTCTGAGTAAGCAAAACTCTGTAAAAATGGCAATTTTGGTCACTGTGAGGGTTTAAAAAGTGGTTATTCAACATGAGGCACGATCCAATTGACATTTTGAATCATTTTTGGTAAAGTCCAAAAAATCAATTTTCGGACAAAAAACGATGACCGCGGAGCTGTCGAACGTTCCCAAAATGGTCAATTCTGATGAAATTTTAACATTTAATCTTTTGACTGCATAATTACTGTTGGATGTGAATTATTACTTTTTCAACTAAAATAAGTGTGTTTAAAGTCATTTCTGTGCCTGAAATTGGTCAAAATTGAAGCTTCTGAGTAAGCAAAACTCTGTAAAAATGGCAATTTTGGTCACTGTGAGGGTTTAAAAAGTGGTTATTCAACATGAGGCACGATCCAATTGACATTTTGAATCATTTTTGGTAAAGTCCAAAAAATCAATTTTCGGACAAAAAACGATGACCGTGGAGCTGTCGAACGTTCCCAAAATGGTCAATTCTGATGAAATTTTAACATTTAATCTTTTGACTGCAAATTACTGTTGGATGTGAATTATTACCTTTTCAACTAAAATAAGTGTGTTTAAAGTCATTTCTCTGCCTGAAATTGGTCAAAATTGAAGCTTCTGAGTGAGCAAAACTCTGTAAAACTGTCAATTTTGGTCACTGTGAGGGTTTAAAAAGTGGTTATTCAACATGAGGCACGATCCAATTGACATTTTGAATCATTTTTGGTAAAGTCCAAAAAATCCATTTTCGGACAAAAAACGATGACCGCGGAGCTGTCGAACGTTCCCAAATGGTCAATTCTGATGAAATTTTAACATTTAATCTTTTCACTGCAAATTACTGTTGGATGTGAATTATTACCTTTTCAACCAAAATAAGTGTGTTTAAAGTCATTTCTTTGCCTGAAATTGGTCAAAATTGAAGCTTCTGAGTAAGCAAAACTCTGTAAAAATGTCACTTTTGGTCACTGTGAGGGTTTAAAAAGTGGTTATTCAACATGAGGCACGATCCAATTGACATTTTGAATCATTTTTGGTAAAGTCCAAAAAATCCATTTTCGGACGAAAAACGATGACCGCGGAGCTGTCGAACGTTCCCAAAATGGTCAATTCTGATGAAATTTTAACATTTAATCTTTTGACTGCAAACTACTGTTGGATGTGAATTATTACTTTTTCAACTAAAATAAGTGTGTTTAAAGTCATTTCTGTGCCTGAAATTGGTCAAAATTGAAGCTTCTGAGTAAGCAAAACTCTGTAAAAATTGGCAATTTTGGTCACTGTGAGGGTGTAAAAAGTGGTTATTCAACATGAGGCACGATCCAATTGACATTTTGAATCATTTTTGGTAAAGTCCAAAAAATCAATTTTCGGATGAAAAACGATGACCGCGGAGCTGTCGAACGTTCCCAAAATGGTCAATTCTGATGAAATTTTAACATTTAATCTTTTGACTGCAAATTACTGTTGGATGTGAATTATTACCTTTTCAACTAAAATAAGTGTGTTTAAAGTCATTTCTCTGCCTGAAATTGGTCAAAATTGAAGCTTCTGAGTAAGCACAACTCTGTAAAAATGTCAATTTTGGTCACTGTGAGGGTTTAAAAAGTGGTTATTCAACATGAGGCACGATCCAATTGACATTTTGAATAATTTTTGGTAAAGTCCAAAAAATCCATTTTCGGACGAAAAACGATGACCGCGGAGCTGTCGAACGTTCCCAAAATGGTCAATTCTGATGAAATTTTAACATTTAATCTTTTGACTGCAAATTACTGTTGGATGTGAATTATTACTTTTTCAACTAAAATAAGTGTGTTTAAAGTCATTTCTGTGCCTGAAATTGGTCAAAATGAAAGCTTCTGAGTAAGCAAAACTCTGTAAAAATGGCAATTTTGGTCACTGTGAGGGTTTAAAAAGTGGTTATTCAACATGAGGCACGATCCAATTGACATTTTGAATCATTTTTGGTAAAGTCCAAAAAATCAATTTTCGGACGAAAAACGATGACCGCGGAGCTGTCGAACGTTCCCAAAATGGTCAATTCTGATGACATTTTAACATTTAATCTTTTGACTGCATAATTACTGTTGGATGTGAATTATTACTTTTTCAACTAAAATAAGTGTGTTTAAAGTCATTTCTGTGCCTGAAATTGGTCAAAATTGAAGCTTCTGAGTAAGCAAAACTCTGTAAAAATGGCAATTTTGGTCACTGTGAGGGTTTAAAAAGTGGTTATTCAACATGAGGCACGATCCAATTGACATTTTGAATCATTTTTGGTAAAGTCCAAAAAATCAATTTTCGGACAAAAAACGATGACCGCGGAGCTGTCGAACGTTCCCAAAATGGTCAATTCTGATTAAATTTTAACATTTAATCTTTTGACTGCAAATTACTGTTGGATGTGAATTATTACCTTTTTAACTAAAATAAGTGTGTTTAAAGTCATTTCTCTGCCTGAAATTGGTCAAAATTGAAGCTTCTGAGTAAGCAAAACTCTGTAAAAATGGCAATTTTGGTCACTGTGGGGGTTTAAAAAGTGGTTATTCTACATGAGGCACGATCCAATTGACATTTTGAATCATTTTTGGTAAAGTCCAAAAAATCAATTTTCGGACAAAAAACGATGACCGCGGAGCTGTCGAACGTTCCCAAAATGGTCAATTCTGATGAAATTTTAACATTTAATCTTTTGACTGCATAATTACTGTTGGATGTGAATTATTACTTTTTCAACTAAAATAAGTGTGTTTAAAGTCATTTCTGTGCCTGAAATTGGTCAAAATTGAAGCTTCATAGTAAGCAAAACTCTGTAAAAATGTCAATTTTGGTCACTGTGAGGGTTTAAAAAGTGGTTATTCAACATGAGGCACGATCCAATTGACATTTTGAATAATTTTTGGTAAAGTCCAAAAAATCCATTTTCGGACGAAAAACGATGACCGCGGAGCTGTCGAACGTTCCCAAAATGGTAAATTCTGATGAAATTTTAACATTTAATCTTTTGACTGCAAACTACTGTTGGATGTGAATTATTACTTTTTCAACTAAAATAAGTGTGTTTAAAGTCATTTCTGTGCCTGAAAAAATCAATTTTCGGACGAAAAACGATGACCGCGGAGCTCTCGAACGTTCCCAAAATGGTCAATTCTGATGAAATTTTAACATTTAATCTTTTGACTGCAAATTACTGTTGGATGTGAATTATTACTTTTTCAACTAAAATAAGTGTGTTTAAAGTCATTTCTGTGCCTGAAATTGGTCAAAATTGAAGCTTATGAGTAAGCAAAACTCTGTAAAAATGGCAATTTTGGTCACTGTGAGGGTTTAAAAAGTGGTTATTCAACATGAGGCACAATCCAATTGACATTTTGAATCATTTTTGGTAAAGTCCAAAAAATCAATTTTCGGACGAAAAACGATGACCGCGGAGCTGTCGAACGTTCCCAAAATGGTCAATTCTGATGAAATTTTAACATTTAATCTTTTGACTGCAAATTACTGTTGGATGTGAATTATTACCTTTTCAACTAAAATAAGTGTGTTTAAAGTCATTTCTCTGCCTGAAATTGGTCAAAATTGAAGCTTCTGAGTAAGCACAACTCTGTAAAAATGTCAATTTTGGTCACTGTGAGGGTTTAAAAAGTGGTTATTCAACATGAGGCACGATCCAATTGACATTTTGAATAATTTTTGGTAAAGTCCAAAAAATCCATTTTCGGACGAAAAACGATGACCGCGGAGCTGTCGAACGTTCCCAAAATGGTCAATTCTGATGAAATTTTAACATTTAATCTTTTGACTGCAAATTACTGTTGGGTGTGAATTATTACTTTTTCAACTAAAATAAGTGTGTTTAAAGTCATTTCTCTGCCTGAAATTGGTCAAAATTGAAGCTTCTGAGTAAGCAAAACTCTGTAAAAATGGCAATTTTGGTCACTGTGGGGGTTTAAAAAGTGGTTATTCAACATGAGGCACGATCCAATTGACATTTTGAATCATTTTTGGTAAAGTCCAAAAAATCAATTTTCGGACAAAAAACGATGACTGCGGAGCTGTCGAACGTTCCCAAAATGGTCAATTCTGATGAAATTTTAACATTTAATCTTTTGACTGCATAATTACTGTTGGATGTGAATTATTACTTTTTCAACTAAAATAAGTGTGTTTAAAGTAATTTCAGTGCCTGAAATTGGTCAAAATTGAAGCTTCTTAGTAAGCAAAACTCTGTAAAAATGGCAATTTTGGTCACTGTGAGGGTTTAAAAAGTGGTTATTCAACATGAGGCACGATCCAATTGACATTTTGAATCATTTTTGGTAAAGTCCAAAAAATCCATTTTCGGACAAAAAACGATGACCGCGGAGCTGTCGAACGTTCCCAAAATGGTCAATTCTGATGAAATTTTAACATTTAATCTTTTGACTGCAAATTACTGTTGGGTGTGAATTATTACTTTTTCAACTAAAATAAGTGTGTTTAAAGTCATTTCTGTGCCTGAAATTGGTCAAAATGAAAGCTTCTGAGTAAGCAAAACTCTGTAAAAATGTCAATTTTGGTCACTGTGAGGGTTTAAAAAGTGGTTATTCAACATGAGGCACGATCCAATTGACATTTTGAATCATTTTTGGTAAAGTCCAAAAAATCAATTTTCGGACGAAAAACGATGACCGCGGAGCTGTCGAACGTTCCCAAAATGGTCAATTCTGATGAAATTTTAACATTTAATCTTTTGACTGCAAATTACTGTTGGGTGTGAATTATTACTTTTTCAACTAAAATAAGTGTGTTTAAAGTCATTTCTGTGCCTGAAATTGGTCAAAATGAAAGCTTCTGAGTAAGCAAAACTCTGTAAAAATGGCAATTTTGGTCACTGTGAGGGTTTAAAAAGTGGTTATTCAACATGAGGCACGATCCAATTGACATTTTGAATCATTTTTGGTAAAGTCCAAAAAATCAATTTTCGGACGAAAAACGATGACCGTGGAGCTGTCGAACGTTCCCAAAATGGTCAATTCTGATGAAATTTTAACATTTAATCTTTTGACTGCAAATTACTGTTGGATGTGAATTATTACTTTTTCAACTAAAATAAGTGTGTTTAAAGTCATTTCTGTGCCTGAAATTGGTCAAAATTGAAGCTTCTGAGTAAGCAAAACTCTGTAAAAATGGCAATTTTGGTCACTGTGAGGGTTTAAAAAGTGGTTATTCAACATGAGGCACGATCCAATTGACATTTTGAATCATTTTTGGTAAAGTCAAAAAAATCAATTTTCGGACAAAAAACGATGACCGCGGAGCTGTCGAACGTTCCCAAAATGGTCAATTCTGATGAAATGTTAACATTTAATCTTTTGACTGCATAATTACTGTTGGATGTGAATTATTACTTTTTCAACTAAAATAAGTGTGTTTAAAGTCATTTCTGTGCCTGAAATTGGTCAAAATTGAAGCTTCTGAGTAAGCAAAACTCTGTAAAAATGGCAATTTTGGTCACTGTGAGGGTTTAAAAAGTGGTTATTCAACATGAGGCACGATCCAATTGACATTTTTAATCATTTTTGGTAAAGTCCAAAAAATCAATTTTCGGAAAAAAACGATGACCGCGGAGCTGTCGAACGTTCCCAAAATGGTCAATTCTGATGAAATTTTAACATTTAATCTTTTGACTGCAAATTACTGTTGGATGTGAATTATTACCTTTTCAACTAAAATAAGTGTGTTTAAAGTCATTTCTCTGCCTGAAATTGGTCAAAATTGAAGCTTCTGAGTAAGCACAACTCTGTAAAAATGTCAATTTTGGTCACTGTGAGGGTTTAAAAAGTGGTTATTCAACATGAGGCACGATCCAATTGACATTTTGAATAATTTTTGGTAAAGTCCAAAAAATCCATTTTCGGACGAAAAACGATGACCGCGGAGCTGTCGAACGTTCCCAAAATGGTCAATTCTGATGAAATTTTAACATTTAATCTTTTGACTGCAAATTACTGTTGGATGTGAATTATTACTTTTTCAACTAAAATAAGTGTGTTTAAAGTCATTTCTGTGCCTGAAATTGGTCAAAATGAAAGCTTCTGAGTAAGCAAAACTCTGTAAAAATGGCAATTTTGGTCACTGTGAGGGTTTAAAAAGTGGTTATTCAACATGAGGCACGATCCAATTGACATTTTGAATCATTTTTGGTAAAGTCCAAAAAATCAATTTTCGGACGAAAAACGATGACCGCGGAGCTGTCGAACGTTCCCAAAATGGTCAATTCTGATGAAATTTTAACATTTAATCTTTTGACTGCAAATTACTGTTGGATGTGAATTATTACTTTTTTAACTAAAATAAGTGTGTTTAAAGTCATTTCTCTGCCTGAAATTGGTCAAAATTGAAGCTTCCGAGTAAGCAAAACTCTGTAAAAATGGCAATTTTGGTCACTGTGAGGGTTTAAAAAGTGGTTATTCAACATGAGGCACGATCCAATTGACATTTTGAATCATTTTTGGTAAAGTCCAAAAAATCAATTTTCGGACGAAAAACGATGACCGCGGAGCTGTCGAACGTTCCCAAAATGGTCAATTCTGATGAAATTTTAACATTTAATCTTTTGACTGCAAATTACTGTTGGATGTGAATTATTACTTTTTTAACTAAAATAAGTGTGTTTAAAGTCATTTCTCTGCCTGAAATTGGTCAAAATTGAAGCTTCTGAGTAAGCAAAACTCTGTAAAAATGGCAATTTTGGTCACTGTGAGGGTTTAAAAAGTGGTTATTCAACATGAGGCACGATCCAATTGACATTTTGAATCATTTTTGGTAAAGTGCAAAAAATCAATTTTCGGACAAAAAACGATGACCGCGGAGCTGTCGAACGTTCCCAAAATGGTCAATTCTGATGAAATTTTAACATTTAATCTTTTGACTGCAAATTACTGTTGGATGTGAATTATTACCTTTTCAACTAAAATAAGTGTGTTTAAAGTCATTTCTCTGCCTGAAATTGGTCAAAATTGAAGCTTCTGAGTAAGCAAAACTCTGTAAAAATGGCAATTTTGGTCACTGTGGGGGTTTAAAAAGTGGTTATTCAACATGAGGCACGATCCAATTGACATTTTGAATCATTTTTGGTAAAGTCCAAAAAATCAATTTTCGAACAAAAAACGATGACTGCGGAGCTGTCGAACGTTCCCAAAATGGTCAATTCTGATGAAATTTTAACATTTAATCTTTTGACTGCATAATTACTGTTGGATGTGAATTATTACTTTTTCAACTAAAATAAGTGTGTTTAAAGTAATTTCAGTGCCTGAAATTGGTCAAAATTGAAGCTTCTTAGTAAGCAAAACTCTGTAAAAATGGCAATTTTGGTCACTGTGAGGGTTTAAAAAGTGGTTATTCAACATGAGGCACGATCCAATTGACATTTTGAATCATTTTTGGTAAAGTCCAAAAAATCCATTTTCGGACAAAAAACGATGACCGCGGAGATGTCGAACGTTCCCAAAATGGTCAATTCTGATGAAATTTTAACATTTAATCTTTTGACTGCAAATTACTGTTGGATGTGAATTATTACCTTTTCAACTAAAATAAGTGTGTTTAAAGTCATTTCTGTGCCTGAAATTGGTCAAAATTGAAGCTTCTGAGTAAGCAAAACTCTGTAAAAATGTCAATTTTGGTCACTGTGAGGGTTTAAAAAGTGGTTATTCAACATGAGGCACAATCCAATTGACATTTTGAATCATTTTTGGTAAAGTCCAAAAAATCAATTTTCGGACAAAAAACGATGACCGCGGAGCTGTCGAACGTTCCCAAAATGGTCAATTCTGATGAAATTTTAACATTTAATCTTTTGACTTCAAATTACTGTTGGATGTGAATTATTACCTTTTCAACTAAAATAAGTGTGTTTAAAGTCATTTCTCTGCCTGAAATTGGTCAAAATTGAAGCTTCTGAGTAAGCACAACTCTGTAAAAATGTCAATTTTGGTCACTGTGAGGGTTTAAAAAGTGGTTATTCAACATGAGGCACGATCCAATTGACATTTTGAATAATTTTTGGTAAAGTCCAAAAATTCCATTTTCGGACGAAAAACGATGACCGCGGAGCTGTCGAACGTTCCCAAAATGGTCAATTCTGATGAAATTTTAACATTTAATCTTTTGACTGCAAATTACTGTTGGATGTGAATTATTACTTTTTCAACTAAAATAAGTGTGTTTAAAGTCATTTCTGTGCCTGAAATTGGTCAAAATGAAAGCTTCTGAGTAAGCAAAACTCTGTAAAAATGGCAATTTTGGTCACTGTGAGGGTTTAAAAAGTGGTTATTCAACATGAGGCACGATCCAATTGACATTTTGAATCATTTTTGGTAAAGTCCAAAAAATCAATTTTCGGACGAAAAACGATGACCGCGGAGCTGTCGAACGTTCCCAAAATGGTCAATTCTGATGAAATTTTAACATTTAATCTTTTGACTGCAAATTACTGTTGGATGTGAATTATTACTTTTTTAACAAAAATAAGTGTGTTTAAAGTCATTTCTCTGCCTGAAATTGGTCAAAATTGAAGCTTCTGAGTAAGCAAAACTCTGTAAAAATGGCAATTTTGGTCACTGTGAGGGTTTAAAAAGTGGTTATTCAACATGAGGCACGATCCAATTGACATTTTGAATCATTTTTGGTGAAGTCCAAAAAATCCATTTTCGGACAAAAAACGATGACCGCGGAGCTGTCGGACGTTCCCAAAATGGTCAATTCTGATGAAATTTTAACATTTAATCTTTTGACTGCAAATTACTGTTGGATGTGAATTATTACCTTTTCAACTAAAATAAGTGTGTTTAAAGTCATTTCTCTGCCTGAAATTGGTCAAAATTGAAGCTTCTGAGTAAGCAAAACTCTGTAAAAATGTCAATTTTGGTCACTGTGAGGGTTTAAAAAGTGGTTATTCAACATGAGGCACGATCCAATTGACATTTTGAATCATTTTTGGTAAAGTCCAAAAAATCAATTTTCGGACGAAAAACGATGACCGCGGAGCTGTCGAACGTTCCCAAAATGGTCAATTCTGATGAAATTTTAACATTTAATCTTTTGACTGCAAATTACTGTTGGGTGTGAATTATTACTTTTTCAACTAAAATAAGTGTGTTTAAAGTCATTTCTGTGCCTGAAATTGGTCAAAATGAAAGCTTCTGAGTAAGCAAAACTCTGTAAAAATGGCAATTTTGGTCACTGTGAGGGTTTAAAAAGTGGTTATTCAACATGAGGCACGATCCAATTGACATTTTGAATCATTTTTGGTAAAGTCCAAAAAATCAATTTTCGGACGAAAAACGATGACCGCGGAGCTGTTGAACGTTCCCAAAATGGTCAATTCTGATGAAATTTTAACATTTAATCTTTTGACTGCAAATTACTGTTGGATGTGAATTATTACTTTTTTAACTAAAATAAGTGTGTTTAAAGTCATTTCTCTGCCTGAAATTGGTCAAAATTGAAGCTTCTGAGTAAGCAAAACTCTGTAAAAATGGCAATTTTGGTCACTGTGAGGGTTTAAAAAGTGGTTATTCAACATGAGGCACGATCCAATTGACATTTTGAATCATTTTTGGTAAAGTGCAAAAAATCAATTTTCGGACAAAAAACGATGACCGCGGAGCTGTCGAACGTTCCCAAAATGGTCAATTCTGATGAAATTTTAACATTTAATCTTTTGACTGCAAATTACTGTTGGATGTGAATTATTACCTTTTCAACCAAAATAAGTGTGTTTAAAGTCATTTCTTTGCCTGAAATTGGTCAAAATTGAAGCTTCTGAGTAAGCAAAACTCTGTAAAAATGTCAATTTTGGTCACTGTGAGGGTTTAAAAAGTGGTTATTCAACATGAGGCACGATCCAATTGACATTTTGAATCATTTTTGGTAAAGTCCAAAAAATCAATTTTCGGATGAAAAACGATGACCGCGGAGCTGTCGAACGTTCCCAAAATGGTCAATTCTGATGAAATTTTAACATTTAATCTTTTGACTGCAAATTACTGTTGGATGTGAATTATTACCTTTTCAACTAAAATAAGTGTGTTTAAAGTCATTTCTCTGCCTGAAATTGGTCAAAATTGAAGCTTCTGAGTAAGCAAAACTCTGTAAAAATGGCAATTTTGGTCACTGTGGGGGTTTAAAAAGTGGTTATTCTACATGAGGCACGATCCAATTGACATTTTGAATCATTTTTGGTAAAGTCCAAAAAATCAATTTTCGGACAAAAAACGATGACCGCGGAGCTGTCGAACGTTCCCAAAATGGTCAATTCTGATGAAATTTTAACATTTAATCTTTTGACTGCATAATTACTGTTGGATGTGAATTATTACTTTTTCAACTAAAATAAGTGTGTTTAAAGTCATTTCTGTGCCTGAAATTGGTCAAAATTGAAGCTTCTTAGTAAGCAAAACTCTGTAAAAATGGCAATTTTGGTCACTGTGAGGGTTTAAAAAGTGGTTATTCAACATGAGGCACGATCCAATTGACATTTTGAATCATTTTTGATAAAGTCCAAAAAATCCATTTTCGGACAAAAAACGATGACCGCGGAGCTGTCGAACGTTCCCAAAATGGTCAATTCTGATGAAATTTTAACATTTAATCTTTTGACTGCAAATTACTGTTGGATGTGAATTATTACCTTTTCAACTAAAATAAGTGTGTTTAAAGTCATTTCTCTGCCTGAAATTGGTCAAAATTGAAGCTTCTGAGTAAGCAAAACTCTGTAAAAATGTCAATTTTGGTCACTGTGAGGGTTTAAAAAGTGGTTATTCAACATGAGGCACGATCCAATTGACATTTTGAATCATTTTTGGTAAAGTCCAAAAAATCCATTTTCGGACGACAAACGATGACCGCGGAGCTGTCGAACGTTCCCAAAATGGTCAATTCTGATGAAATTTTAACATTTAATCTTTTGACTGCAAATTACTGTTGGGTGTGAATTATTACTTTTTCAACTAAAATAAGTGTGTTAAAGTCATTTCTGTGCCTGAAATTGGTCAAAATTTAAGCTTCTGAGTAAGCAAAATTCTGTAAAAATGGCAATTTTGGTCACTGTGAGGGTTTAATAAGTGGTTATTCAACATGAGGCACGATCCAATTGACATTTTGATTCATTTTTGGTAAAGTCCAAAAAAATCAATTTTCGGACAAAAAACGATGACCGCGGAGCTGTCGAACGTTCCCAAAATGGTCAATTCTGATGAAATTTTAACATTTAATCTTTTGACTGCAAATTACTGTTGGATGTGAATTATTACTTTTTAACTAAAATAAGTGTGTTTAAAGTCATTTCTCTGCCTGAAATTGGTCAAAATTGAAGCTTCTGAGTAAGCAAAACTCTGTAAAAATGGCAATTTTGGTCACTGTGAGGGTTTAAACAGTGGTTATTCAACATGAGGCACGATCCAATTGACATTTTGAATCATTTTTGGTAAAGTCCAAAAAATCCATTTTCGGACAAAAAACGATGACCGCGGAGCTGTCGAACGTTCCCAAAATGGTCAATTCTGATGAAATTTTAACATTTAATCTTTTGACTGCAATTTACTGTTGGATGTGAATTATTACCTTTTCAACTAAAATAAGTGTGTTTAAAGTCATTTCTGTGCCTGAAATTGGTCAAAATTGAAGCTTCTGAGTAAGCAAAACTCTGTAAAAATGGCAATTTTGGTCACTGTGAGGGTTTAAAAAGTGGTTATTCAACATGAGGCACGATCCAATTGACATTTTGAATCATTTTTGGTAAAGTCCAAAAAATCCATTTTCGGACAAAAAACGATGACCGCGGAGCTGTCGAACGTTCCCAAAATGGTCAATTCTGATGAAATTTTAACATTTAATCTTTTGACTGCAAATTACTGTTGGATGTGAATTATTACCTTTTCAACCAAAATAAGTGTGTTTAAAGTCATTTCTTTGCCTGAAATTGGTCAAAATTGAAGCTTCTGAGTAAGCAAAACTCTGTAAAAATGTCAATTTTGGTCACTGTGAGGGTTTAAAAAGTGGTTATTCAACATGAGGCACGATCCAATTGACATTTTGAATCATTTTTGGTAAAGTCCAAAAAATCCATTTTCGGACGAAAAACGATGACCGCGGAGCTGTCGAACGTTCCCAAAATGGTCAATTCTGATGAAATTTTAACATTTAATCTTTTGACTGCAAACTACTGTTGGATGTGAATTATTACTTTTTCAACTAAAATAAGTGTGTTTAAAGTCATTTCTGTGCCTGAAATTGGTCAAAATTGAAGCTTCTGAGTAAGCAAAACTCTGTAAAAATGGCAATTTTGGTCACTGTGAGGGTGTAAAAAGTGGTTATTCAACATGAGGCACGATCCAATTGACATTTTGAATCATTTTTGGTAAAGTCCAAAAAATCTATTTTCGGATGAAAAACGATGACCGCGGAGCTGTCGAACGTTCCCAAAATGGTCAATTCTGATGAAATTTTAACATTTAATCTTTTGACTGCAAATTACTGTTGGATGTGAATTATTACCTTTTCAACTAAAATAAGTGTGTTTAAAGTCATTTCTCTGCCTGAAATTGGTCAAAATTGAAGCTTCTGAGTAAGCAAAACTCTGTAAAAATGGCAATTTTGGTCACTGTGGGGGTTTAAAAAGTGGTTATTCTACATGAGGCACGATCCAATTGACATTTTGAATCATTTTTGGTAAAGTCCAAAAAATCAATTTTCGGACAAAAAACGATGACCGCGGAGCTGTCGAACGTTCCCAAAATGGTCAATTCTGATGAAATTTTAACATTTAATCTTTTGACTGCATAATTACTGTTGGATGTGAATTATTACTTTTTCAACTAAAATAAGTGTGTTTAAAGTCATTTCTGTGCCTGAAATTGGTCAAAATTGAAGCTTCTTAGTAAGCAAAACTCTGTAAAAATGGCAATTTTGGTCACTGTGAGGGTTTAAAAAGTGGTTATTCAACATGAGGCACGATCCAATTGACATTTTGAATCATTTTTGGTAAAGTCCAAAAAATCCATTTTCGGACAAAAAACGATGACCGCGGAGCTGTCGAACGTTCCCAAAATGGTCAATTCTGATGAAATTTTAACATTTAATCTTTTGACTGCAAATTACTGTTGGATGTGAATTATTACCTTTTCAACTAAAATAAGTGTGTTTAAAGTCATTTCTCTGCCTGAAATTGGTCAAAATTGAAGCTTCTGAGTAAGCAAAACTCTGTAAAAATGTCAATTTTGGTCACTGTGAGGGTTTAAAAAGTGGTTATTCAACATGAGGCACGATCCAATTGACATTTTGAATCATTTTTGGTAAAGTCCAAAAAATCCATTTTCGGACGACAAACGATGACCGCGGAGCTGTCGAACGTTCCCAAAATGGTCAATTCTGATGAAATTTTAACATTTAATCTTTTGACTGCAAATTACTGTTGGGTGTGAATTATTACTTTTTCAACTAAAATAAGTGTGTTTAAAGTCATTTCTGTGCCTGAAATTGGTCAAAATTTAAGCTTCTGAGTAAGCAAAACTCTGTAAAAATGGCAATTTTGGTCACTGTGAGGGTTTAATAAGTGGTTATTCAACATGAGGCACGATCCAATTGACATTTTGATTCATTTTTGGTAAAGTCCAAAAAAATCAATTTTCGGACAAAAAACGATGACCGCGGAGCTGTCGAACGTTCCCAAAATGGTCAATTCTGATGAAATTTTAACATTTAATCTTTTGACTGCAAATTACTGTTGGATGTGAATTATTACTTTTTAACTAAAATAAGTGTGTTTAAAGTCATTTCTCTGCCTGAAATTGGTCAAAATTGAAGCTTCTGAGTAAGCAAAACTCTGTAAAAATGGCAATTTTGGTCACTGTGAGGGTTTAAAAAGTGGTTATTCAACATGAGGCACAATCCAATTGACATTTTGAATCATTTTTGGTAAAGTCCAAAAAATCAATTTTCGGACGAAAACCGATGACCGCGGAGCTGTCGAACGTTCCCAAAATGGTCAATTCTGATGAAATTTTAACATTTAATCTTTTGACTGCAAATTACTGTTGGATGTGAATTATTACTTTTTAACTAAAATAAGTGTGTTTAAAGTCATTTCTCTGCCTGAAATTGGTCAAAATTGAAGCTTCTGAGTAAGCAAAACTCTGTAAAAATGGCAATTTTGGTCACTGTGAGGGTTTAAAAAGTGGTTATTCAACATGAGGCACGATCCAATTGACATTTTGAACCATTTTTGGTAAAGTCCAAAAAATCAATTTTCGGACAAAAAACGATGACCGCGGAGCTGTCGAACGTTCCCAAAATGGTCAATTCTGATGAAATTTTAACATTTAATCTTTTGACTGCATAATTACTGTTGGATGTGAATTATTACTTTTTCAACTAAAATAGTGTGTTTAAAGTCATTTCTGTGCCTGAAATTGGTCAAAATTGAAGCTTCTGAGTAAGCAAAACTCTGTAAAAATGGCAATTTTGGTCACTGTGAGGGTTTAAAAAGTGGTTATTCAACATGAGGCACGATCCAATTGACATTTTTAATCATTTTTGGTAAAGTCCAAAAAATCAATTTTCGGACAAAAAACGATGACCGCGGAGCTGTCGAACGTTCCCAAAATGGTCAATTCTGATGAAATTTTAACATTTAATCTTTTGACTGCAAATTACTGTTGGATGTGAATTATTACCTTTTCAACTAAAATAAGTGTGTTTAAAGTCATTTCTCTGCCTGAAATTGGTCAAAATTGAAGCTTCTGAGTAAGCAAAACTCTGTAAAACTGTCAATTTTGGTCACTGTGAGGGTTTAAAAAGTGGTTATTCAACATGAGGCACGATCCAATTGACATTTTGAATCATTTTTGGTAAAGTCCAAAAAATCCATTTTCGGACGAAAAACGATGACCGCGGAGCTGTCGAACGTTCCCAAAATGGTCAATTCTGATGAAATTTTAACATTTAATCTTTTGACTGCAAATTACTGTTGGATGTGAATTATTACTTTTTTAACTAAAATAAGTGTGTTTAAAGTCATTTCTCTGCCTGAAATTGGTCAAAATTGAAGCTTCTGAGTAAGCAAAACTCTGTAAAAATGGCAATTTTGGTCACTGTGAGGGTTTAAAAAGTGGTTATTCAACATGAGGCACAATCCAATTGACATTTTGAATCATTTTTGGTAAAGTCCAAAAAATCAATTTTCGGACGAAAACCGATGACCGCGGAGCTGTCGAACGTTCCCAAAATGGTCAATTCTGATGAAATTTTAACATTTAATCTTTTGACTGCAAATTACTGTTGGATGTGAATTATTACTTTTTAACTAAAATAAGTGTGTTTAAAGTCATTTCTCTGCCTGAAATTGGTCAAAATTGAAGCTTCTGAGTAAGCAAAACTCTGTAAAAATGGCAATTTTGGTCACTGTGAGGGTTTAAAAAGTGGTTATTCAACATGAGGCACGATCCAATTGACATTTTGAATCATTTTTGGTAAAGTCCAAAAAATCAATTTTCGGACAAAAAACGATGACCGCGGAGCTGTCGAACGTTCCCAAAATGGTCAATTCTGATGAAATTTTAACATTTAATCTTTTGACTGCATAATTACTGTTGGATGTGAATTATTACTTTTTCAACTAAAATAAGTGTGTTTAAAGTCATTTCTGTGCCTGAAATTGGTCAAAATTGAAGCTTCTGAGTAAGCAAAACTCTGTAAAAATGGCAATTTTGGTCACTGTGAGGGTTTAAAAAGTGGTTATTCAACATGAGGCACGATCCAATTGACATTTTGAATCATTTTTGGTAAAGTCCAAAAAATCAATTTTCGGACAAAAAACGATGACCGCGGAGCTGTCGAACGTTCCCAAAATGGTCAATTCTGATGAAATTTTAACATTTAATCTTTTGACTGCAAATTACTGTTGGATGTGAATTATTACCTTTTCAACTAAAATAAGTGTGTTTAAAGTCATTTCTCTGCCTGAAATTGGTCAAAATTGAAGCTTCTGAGTGAGCAAAACTCTGTAAAACTGTCAATTTTGGTCACTGTGAGGGTTTAAAAAGTGGTTATTCAACATGAGGCACGATCCAATTGACATTTTGAATCATTTTTGGTAAAGTCCAAAAAATCCATTTTCGGACAAAAAACGATGACCGCGGAGCTGTCGAACGTTCCCAAATGGTCAATTCTGATGAAATTTTAACATTTAATCTTTTCACTGCAAATTACTGTTGGATGTGAATTATTACCTTTTCAACCAAAATAAGTGTGTTTAAAGTCATTTCTTTGCCTGAAATTGGTCAAAATTGAAGCTTCTGAGTAAGCAAAACTCTGTAAAAATGTCACTTTTGGTCACTGTGAGGGTTTAAAAAGTGGTTATTCAACATGAGGCACGATCCAATTGACATTTTGAATCATTTTTGGTAAAGTCCAAAAAATCCATTTTCGGACGAAAAACGATGACCGCGGAGCTGTCGAACGTTCCCAAAATGGTCAATTCTGATGAAATTTTAACATTTAATCTTTTGACTGCAAACTACTGTTGGATGTGAATTATTACTTTTTCAACTAAAATAAGTGTGTTTAAAGTCATTTCTGTGCCTGAAATTGGTCAAAATTGAAGCTTCTGAGTAAGCAAAACTCTGTAAAAATGGCAATTTTGGTCACTGTGAGGGTGTAAAAAGTGGTTATTCAACATGAGGCACGATCCTATTGACATTTTGAATCATTTTTGGTAAAGTCCAAAAAATCAATTTTCGGATGAAAAACGATGACCGCGGAGCTGTCGAACGTTCCCAAAATGGTCAATTCTGATGAAATTTTAACATTTAATCTTTTGACTGCAAATTACTGTTGGATGTGAATTATTACCTTTTCAACTAAAATAAGTGTGTTTAAAGTCATTTCTCTGCCTGAAATTGGTCAAAATTGAAGCTTCTGAGTAAGCAAAACTCTGTAAAAATGGCAATTTTGGTCACTGTGGGGGTTTAAAAAGTGGTTATTCTACATGAGGCACGATCCAATTGACATTTTGAATCATTTTTGGTAAAGTCCAAAAAATCAATTTTCGGACAAAAAACGATGACCGCGGAGCTGTCGAACGTTCCCAAAATGGTCAATTCTGATGAAATTTTAACATTTAATCTTTTGACTGCATAATTACTGTTGGATGTGAATTATTACTTTTTCAACTAAAATAAGTGTGTTTAAAGTCATTTCTGTGCCTGAAATTGGTCAAAATTGAAGCTTCTTAGTAAGCAAAACTCTGTAAAAATGGCAATTTTGGTCACTGTGAGGGTTTAAAAAGTGGTTATTCAACATGAGGCACGATCCAATTGACATTTTGAATCATTTTTGGTAAAGTCCAAAAAATCCATTTTCGGACAAAAAACGATGACCGCGGAGCTGTCGAACGTTCCCAAAATGGTCAATTCTGATGAAATTTTAACATTTAATCTTTTGACTGCAAATTACTGTTGGATGTGAATTATTACTTTTTAACTAAAATAAGTGTGTTTAAAGTCATTTCTCTGCCTGAAATTGGTCAAAATTGAAGCTTCTGAGTAAGCAAAACTCTGTAAAAATGGCAATTTTGGTCACTGTGAGGGTTTAAACAGTGGTTATTCAACATGAGGCACGATCCAATTGACATTTTGAATCATTTTTGGTAAAGTCCAAAAAATCCATTTTCGGACAAAAAACGATGACCGCGGAGCTGTCGAACGTTCCCAAAATGGTCAATTCTGATGAAATTTTAACATTTAATCTTTTGACTGCAATTTACTGTTGGATGTGAATTATTACCTTTTCAACTAAAATAAGTGTGTTTAAAGTCATTTCTGTGCCTGAAATTGGTCAAAATTGAAGCTTCTGAGTAAGCAAAACTCTGTAAAAATGGCAATTTTGGTCACTGTGAGGGTTTAAAAAGTGGTTATTCAACATGAGGCACGATCCAATTGACATTTTGAATCATTTTTGGTAAAGTCCAAAAAATCCATTTTCGGACAAAAAACGATGACCGCGGAGCTGTCGAACGTTCCCAAAATGGTCAATTCTGATGAAATTTTAACATTTAATCTTTTGACTGCAAATTACTGTTGGATGTGAATTATTACCTTTTCAACCAAAATAAGTGTGTTTAAAGTCATTTCTTTGCCTGAAATTGGTCAAAATTGAAGCTTCTGAGTAAGCAAAACTCTGTAAAAATGTCAATTTTGGTCACTGTGAGGGTTTAAAAAGTGGTTATTCAACATGAGGCACGATCCAATTGACATTTTGAATCATTTTTGGTAAAGTCCAAAAAATCCATTTTCGGACGAAAAACGATGACCGCGGAGCTGTCGAACGTTCCCAAAATGGTCAATTCTGATGAAATTTTAACATTTAATCTTTTGACTGCAAACTACTGTTGGATGTGAATTATTACTTTTTCAACTAAAATAAGTGTGTTTAAAGTCATTTCTGTGCCTGAAATTGGTCAAAATTGAAGCTTCTGAGTAAGCAAAACTCTGTAAAAATGGCAATTTTGGTCACTGTGAGGGTGTAAAAAGTGGTTATTCAACATGAGGCACGATCCAATTGACATTTTGAATCATTTTTGGTAAAGTCCAAAAAATCAATTTTCGGATGAAAAACGATGACCGCGGAGCTGTCGAACGTTCCCAAAATGGTCAATTCTGATGAAATTTTAACATTTTATCTTTTGACTGCAAATTACTGTTGGATGTGAATTATTACCTTTTCAACTAAAATAAGTGTGTTTAAAGTCATTTCTCTGCCTGAAATTGGTCAAAATTGAAGCTTCTGAGTAAGCAAAACTCTGTAAAAATGTCAATTTTGGTCACTGTGAGGGTTTAAAAAGTGGTTATTCAACATGAGGCACGATCCAATTGACATTTTGAATCATTTTTGGTAAAGTCCAAAAAATCCATTTTCGGACGACAAACGATGACCGCGGAGCTGTCGAACGTTCCCAAAATGGTCAATTCTGATGAAATTTTAACATTTAATCTTTTGACTGCAAATTACTGTTGGGTGTGAATTATTACTTTTTCAACTAAAATAAGTGTGTTTAAAGTCATTTCTGTGCCTGAAATTGGTCAAAATTTAAGCTTCTGAGTAAGCAAAACTCTGTAAAAATGGCAATTTTGGTCACTGTGAGGGTTTAATAAGTGGTTATTCAACATGAGGCACGATCCAATTGACATTTTGATTCATTTTTGGTAAAGTCCAAAAAAATCAATTTTCGGACAAAAAACGATGACCGCGGAGCTGTCGAACGTTCCCAAAATGGTCAATTCTGATGAAATTTTAACATTTAATCTTTTGACTGCAAATTACTGTTGGATGTGAATTATTACTTTTTAACTAAAATAAGTGTGTTTAAAGTCATTTCTCTGCCTGAAATTGGTCAAAATTGAAGCTTCTGAGTAAGCAAAACTCTGTAAAAATGGCAATTTTGGTCACTGTGAGGGTTTAAAAAGTGGTTATTCAACATGAGGCACAATCCAATTGACATTTTGAATCATTTTTGGTAAAGTCCAAAAAATCAATTTTCGGACGAAAACCGATGACCGCGGAGCTGTCGAACGTTCCCAAAATGGTCAATTCTGATGAAATTTTAACATTTAATCTTTTGACTGCAAATTACTGTTGGATGTGAATTATTACTTTTTAACTAAAATAAGTGTGTTTAAAGTCATTTCTCTGCCTGAAATTGGTCAAAATTGAAGCTTCTGAGTAAGCAAAACTCTGTAAAAATGGCAATTTTGGTCACTGTGAGGGTTTAAAAAGTGGTTATTCAACATGAGGCACGATCCAATTGACATTTTGCATCATTTTTGGTAAAGTCCAAAAAATCAATTTTCGGACAAAAAACGATGACCGCGGAGCTGTCGAACGTTCCCAAAATGGTCAATTCTGATGAAATTTTAACATTTAATCTTTTGACTGCATAATTACTGTTGGATGTGAATTATTACTTTTTCAACTAAAATAGTGTGTTTAAAGTCATTTCTGTGCCTGAAATTGGTCAAAATTGAAGCTTCTGAGTAAGCAAAACTCTGTAAAAATGGCAATTTTGGTCACTGTGAGGGTTTAAAAAGTGGTTATTCAACATGAGGCACGATCCAATTGACATTTTGAATCATTTTTGGTAAAGTCCAAAAAATCAATTTTCGGACAAAAAACGATGACCGCGGAGCTGTCGAACGTTCCCAAAATGGTCAATTCCGATGAAATTTTAACATTTAATCTTTTGACTGCAAATTACTGTTGGATGTGAATTATTACCTTTTCAACTAAAATAAGTGTGTTTAAAGTCATTTCTCTGCCTGAAATTGGTCAAAATTGAAGCTTCTGAGTAAGCAAAACTCTGTAAAACTGTCAATTTTGGTCACTGTGAGGGTTTAAAAAGTGGTTATTCAACATGAGGCACGATCCAATTGACATTTTGAATCATTTTTGGTAAAGTCCAAAAAATCCATTTTCGGACGAAAAACGATGACCGCGGAGCTGTCGAACATTCCCAAAATGGTCAATTCTGATGAAATTTTAACATTTAATCTTTTGACTGCAAATTACTGTTGGATGTGAATTATTACTTTTTTAACTAAAATAAGTGTGTTTAAAGTCATTTCTCTGCCTGAAATTGGTCAAAATTGAAGCTTCTGAGTAAGCAAAACTCTGTAAAAATGGCAATTTTGGTCACTGTGAGGGTTTAAAAAGTGGTTATTCAACATGAGGCACAATCCAATTGACATTTTGAATCATTTTTGGTAAAGTCCAAAAAATCAATTTTCGGACGAAAACCGATGACCGCGGAGCTGTCGAACGTTCCCAAAATGGTCAATTCTGATGAAATTTTAACATTTAATCTTTTGACTGCAAATTACTGTTGGATGTGAATTATTACTTTTTAACTAAAATAAGTGTGTTTAAAGTCATTTCTCTGCCTGAAATTGGTCAAAATTGAAGCTTCTGAGTAAGCAAAACTCTGTAAAAATGGCAATTTTGGTCACTGTGAGGGTTTAAAAAGTGGTTATTCAACATGAGGCACGATCCAATTGACATTTTGAATCATTTTTGGTAAAGTCCAAAAAATCAATTTTCGGACAAAAAACGATGACCGCGGAGCTGTCGAACGTTCCCAAAATGGTCAATTCTGATGAAATTTTAACATTTAATCTTTTGACTGCATAATTACTGTTGGATGTGAATTATTACTTTTTCAACTAAAATAAGTGTGTTTAAAGTCATTTCTGTGCCTGAAATTGGTCAAAATTGAAGCTTCTGAGTAAGCAAAACTCTGTAAAAATGGCAATTTTGGTCACTGTGAGGGTTTAAAAAGTGGTTATTCAACATGAGGCACGATCCAATTGACATTTTGAATCATTTTTGGTAAAGTCCAAAAAATCAATTTTCGGACAAAAAACGATGACCGCGGAGCTGTCGAACGTTCCCAAAATGGTCAATTCTGATGAAATTTTAACATTTAATCTTTTGACTGCAAATTACTGTTGGATGTGAATTATTACCTTTTCAACTAAAATAAGTGTGTTTAAAGTCATTTCTCTGCCTGAAATTGGTCAAAATTGAAGCTTCTGAGTGAGCAAAACTCTGTAAAACTGTCAATTTTGGTCACTGTGAGGGTTTAAAAAGTGGTTATTCAACATGAGGCACGATCCAATTGACATTTTGAATCATTTTTGGTAAAGTCCAAAAAATCCATTTTCGGACGAAAAACGATGACCGCGGAGCTGTCGAACGTTCCCAAAATGGTCAATTCTGATGAAATTTTAACATTTAATCTTTTGACTGCAAATTACTGTTGGATGTGAATTATTACTTTTTTAACTAAAATAAGTGTGTTTAAAGTCATTTCTCTGCCTGAAATTGGTCAAAATTGAAGCTTCTGAGTAAGCAAAACTCTGTAAAAATGGCAATTTTGGTCACTGTGAGGGTTTAAAAAGTGGTTATTCAACATGAGGCACGATCCAATTGACATTTTGAATCATTTTTGGTAAAGTCCAAAAAATCAATTTTCGGACAAAAAACGATGACCGCGGAGCTGTCGAACGTTCCCAAAATGGTCAATTCTGATGAAATTTTAACATTTAATCTTTTGACTGCAAATTACTGTTGGATGTGAATTATTACCTTTTCAACTAAAATAAGTGTGTTTAAAGTCATTTCTCTGCCTGAAATTGGTCAAAATTGAAGCTTCTGAGTAAGCAAAACTCTGTAAAAATGGCAATTTTGGTCACTTGGGGGTTTAAAAAGTGGTTATTCAACATGAGGCACGATCCAATTGACATTTTGAATCATTTTTGGTAAAGTCCAAAAAATCAATTTTCGGACAAAAAACGATGACCGCGGAGCTGTCGAACGTTCCCAAAATGGTCAATTCTGATGAAATTTTAACATTTAATCTTTTGACTGCAAATTACTGTTGGATGTGAATTATTACCTTTTCAACTAAAATAAGTGTGTTTAAAGTCATTTCTCTGCCTGAAATTGGTCAAAATTGAAGCTTCTGAGTAAGCAAAACTCTGTAAAAATGTCAATTTTGGTCACTGTGAGGGTTTAAAAAGTGGTTATTCAACATGAGGCACGATCCAATTGACATTTTGAATCATTTTTGGTAAAGTCCAAAAAATCCATTTTCGGACGAAAAACGATGACCGCGGAGCTGTCGAACGTTCCCAAAATGGTCAATTCTGATGAAATTTTAACATTTAATCTTTTGACTGCAAATTACTGTTGGGTGTGAATTATTACTTTTTCAACTAAAATAAGTGTGTTTAAAGTCATTTCTGTGCCTGAAATTGGTCAAAATGAAAGCTTCTGAGTAAGCAAAACTCTGTAAAAATGGCAATTTTGGTCACTGTGAGGGTTTAAAAAGTGGTTATTCAACATGAGGCACGATCCAATTGACATTTTGAATCATTTTTGGTAAAGTCCAAAAAATCAATTTTCGGACGAAAAACGATGACCGCGGAGCTGTCGAACGTTCCCAAAATGGTCAATTCTGATGAAATTTTAACATTTAATCTTTTGACTGCAAATTACTGTTGGGTGTGAATTATTACTTTTTCAACTAAAATAAGTGTGTTTAAAGTCATTTCTGTGCCTGAAATTGGTCAAAATGAAAGCTTCTGAGTAAGCAAAACTCTGTAAAAATGGCAATTTTGGTCACTGTGAGGGTTTAAAAAGTGGTTATTCAACATGAGGCACGATCCAATTGACATTTTGAATCATTTTTGGTAAAGTCCAAAAAATCAATTTTTGGACAAAAAACGATGACCGCGGAGCTGTCGAACGTTCCCAAAATGGTCAATTCTGATGAAATTTTAACATTTAATCTTTTGACTGCATAATTACTGTTGGATGTGAATTATTACTTTTTCAACTAAAATAAGTGTGTTTAAAGTCATTTCTGTGCCTGAAATTGGTCAAAATTGAAGCTTCTGAGTAAGCAAAACTCTGTAAAAAGGGCAATTTTGGTCACTGTGAGGGTTTAAAAAGTGGTTATTCAACATGAGGCACGATCCCATTGACATTTTGAATCATTTTTGCTAAAGTCCAAAAAAATCAATTTTCGGACAAAAAACGATGACCGCGGAGCTGTCGAACGTTCCCAAAATGGTCAATTCTGATGAAATTTTAACATTTAATCTTTTGACTGCATAATTATTGTTGGATGTGAATTATTACTTTTTCAACTAAAATAAGTGTGTTTAAAGTCATTTCTGTGCCTGAAATTGGTCAAAATTGAAGCTTCTGAGTAAGCAAAACTCTGTAAAAATGGCAATTTTGGTCACTGTGAGGGTTTAAAAAGTAGTTATTCAACATGAGGCACGATCCAATTGACATTTTGAATCATTTTTGGTAAAGTCCAAAAAATCAATTTTCGGACAAAAACCGATGACCGCGGAGCTGTCGAACGTTCCCAAAATGGTCAATTCTGATGAAATTTTAACATTTAATCTTTTGACTGCAAATTACTGTTGGATGTGAATTATTACCTTTTCAACTAAAATAAGTGTGTTTAAAGTCATTTCTCTGCCTAATATTGGTCAAAATTGAAGCTTCTGAGTAAGCAAAACTCTGTAAAAATGGCAATTTTGGTCACTGTGAGGGCTTAAAAAGTGGTTATTCAACATGAGGCACGATCCAATTGACATTTTGAATCATTTTTGGTAAAGTCCAAAAAATCAATTTTCGGACAAAAAACGATGACCGCGGAGCTGTCGAACGTTCCCAAAATGGTCAATTCTGATGAAATTTTAACATTTAATCTTTTGACTGCAAATTACTGTTGGATGTGAATTATTACCTTTTCAACTAAAATAAGTGTGTTTAAAGTCATTTCTCTGCCTGAAATTGGTCAAAATTGAAGCTTCTGAGTAAGCAAAACTCTGTAAAAATGTCAATTTTGGTCACTGTGAGGGTTTAAAAAGTGGTTATTCAACATGAGGCACGATCCAATTGACATTTTGAATCATTTTTGGTAAAGTCCAAAAAATCAATTTTCGGACAAAAAACGATGACCGCGGAGCTGTCGAACGTTCCCAAAATGGTCAATTCTGATGAAATTTTAACATTTAATCTTTTGACTGCAAATTACTGTTGGATGTGAATTATTACTTTTTCAACTAAAATAAGTGTGTTTAAAGTCATTTCTGTGCCTGAAATTGGTCAAAACTGAAGCTTCTGAGTAAGCAAAACTCTGTAAAAATGGCAATTTTGGTCACTGTGAGGGTTTAAAAAGTGGTTATTCAACATGAGGCACGATCCAATTGACATTTTGAATCATTTTTGGTAAAGTCCAAAAAAATCAATTTTCGGACGAAAAACGATGACCGCGGAGCTGTCGAACGTTCCCAAAATGGTCAATTCTGATGAAATTTTAACATTTCATCTTTTGACTGCAAATTACTGTTGGATGTGAATTATTACTTTTTTAACTAAAATAGGTGTGTTTAAAGTCATTTCTCTGCCTGAAATTGGTCAAAATTTAAGCTTCTGAGTAAGCAAAACTCTGTAAAAATGTCAATTTTGGTCACTGTGAGGGTTTAAAAAGTGGTTATTCAACATGAGGCACGATCCAATTGACATTTTGAATCATTTTTGGTAAAGTCCAAAAAATCAATTTTCGGACAAAAAAGGATGACCGCGGAGCTGTCGAACGTTCCCAAAATGGTCAATTCTGATGAAATTTTAACATTTAATCTTTTGACTGCAAATTACTGTTGGATGTGAATTATTACCTTTTCAACTAAAATAAGTGTGTTTAAAGTCATTTCTCTGCCTGAAATTGGTCAAAATTGAAGCTTCTGAGTAAGCAAAACTCTGTAAAAATGTCAATTTTGGTCACTGTGAGGGTTTAAAAAGAGGTTATTCAACATGAGGCACGATCCAATTGACATTTTGAATCATTTTTGGTAAAGCCAAAAAATCTATTTTCGGACGAAAAACGATGACCGCGGAGCTGTCGAACGTTCCCAAAATGGTCAATTCTGATGAAATTTTAACATTTAATCTTTTGACTGCAAATTACTGTTGGATGTGAATTATTACCTTTTCAACTAAAATAAGTGTGTTTAAAGTCATTTCTCTGCCTGAAATTGGTCAAAATTGAAGCTTCTGAGTAAGCAAAACTCTGTAAAAATGTCAATTTTGGTCACTGTGAGGGTTTAAAAAGAGGTTATTCAACATGAGGCACGATCCAATTGACATTTTGAATCATTTTTGGTAAAGTCCAAAAAATCTATTTTCGGACGAAAAACGATGACCGCGGAGCTGTCGAACGTTCCCAAAATGGTCAATTCTGATGAAATTTTAACATTTCATCTTTTGACTGCAAATTACTGTTGGATGTGAATTATTACCTTTTCAACTAAAATAAGTGTGTTTAAAGTCATTTCTCTGCCTGAAATTGGTCAAAATTGAAGCTTCTGAGTAAGCAAAACTCTGTAAAAATGTCAATTTTGGTCACTGTGTGGGTTTAAAAAGAGGTTATTCAACATGAGGCACGATCCAATTGACATTTTGAATCATTTTTGGTAAAGTCCAAAAAATCTATTTTCGGACGAAAAACGATGACCGCGGAGCTGTCGAACGTTCCCAAAATGGTCAATTCTGATGAAATTTTAACATTTAATCTTTTGACTGCAAATTACTGTTGGATGTGAATTATTACCTTTTCAACTAAAATAAGTGTGTTTAAAGTCATTTCTCTGCCTGAAATTGGTCAAAATTGAAGCTTCTGAGTAAGCAAAACTCTGTAAAAATGTCAATTTTGGTCACTGTGAGGGTTTAAAAAGAGGTTATTCAACATGAGGCACGATCCAATTGACATTTTGAATCATTTTTGGTAAAGTCCAAAAAATCTATTTTCGGACGAAAAACGATGACCGCGGAGCTGTCGAACGTTCCCAAAATGGTCAATTCTGATGAAATTTTAACATTTCATCTTTTGACTGCAAATTACTGTTGGATGTGAATTATTACTTTTTCAACTAAAATAAGTGTGTTTAAAGTAATTTCTCTGCCTGAAATTGGTCAAAATTGAAGCTTCTGAGTAAGCAAAACTCTGTAAAAATGGCAATTTTGGTCACTGTGAGGGCTTAAAAAGTGGTTATTCAACATGAGGCACGATCCAATTGACATTTTGAATCATTTTTGGTAAAGTCCAAAAAATCTATTTTCGGACGAAAAACGATGACCGCGGAGCTGTCGAACGTTCCCAAAATGGTCAATTCTGATGAAATTTTAACATTTAATCTTTTGACTGCAAATTACTGTTGGATGTGAATTATTACCTTTTCAACTAAAATAAGTGTGTTTAAAGTCATTTCTCTGCCTGAAATTGGTCAAAATTGAAGCTTCTGAGTAAGCAAAACTCTGTAAAACTGTCAATTTTGGTCACTGTGAGGGTTTAAAAAGTGGTTATTCAACATGAGGCACGATCCAATTGACATTTTGAATCATTTTTGGTAAAGTCCAAAAAATCCATTTTCGGACGAAAAACGATGACCGCGGAGCTGTCGAACATTCCCAAAATGGTCAATTCTGATGAAATTTTAACATTTAATCTTTTGACTGCAAATTACTGTTGGATGTGAATTATTACTTTTTTAACTAAAATAAGTGTGTTTAAAGTCATTTCTCTGCCTGAAATTGGTCAAAATTGAAGCTTCTGAGTAAGCAAAACTCTGTAAAAATGGCAATTTTGGTCACTGTGAGGGTTTAAAAAGTGGTTATTCAACATGAGGCACAATCCAATTGACATTTTGAATCATTTTTGGTAAAGTCCAAAAAATCAATTTTCGGACGAAAACCGATGACCGCGGAGCTGTCGAACGTTCCCAAAATGGTCAATTCTGATGAAATTTTAACATTTAATCTTTTGACTGCAAATTACTGTTGGATGTGAATTATTACTTTTTAACTAAAATAAGTGTGTTTAAAGTCATTTCTCTGCCTGAAATTGGTCAAAATTGAAGCTTCTGAGTAAGCAAAACTCTGTAAAAATGGCAATTTTGGTCACTGTGAGGGTTTAAAAAGTGGTTATTCAACATGAGGCACGATCCAATTGACATTTTGAATCATTTTTGGTAAAGTCCAAAAAATCAATTTTCGGACAAAAAACGATGACCGCGGAGCTGTCGAACGTTCCCAAAATGGTCAATTCTGATGAAATTTTAACATTTAATCTTTTGACTGCATAATTACTGTTGGATGTGAATTATTACTTTTTCAACTAAAATAAGTGTGTTTAAAGTCATTTCTGTGCCTGAAATTGGTCAAAATTGAAGCTTCTGAGTAAGCAAAACTCTGTAAAAATGGCAATTTTGGTCACTGTGAGGGTTTAAAAAGTGGTTATTCAACATGAGGCACGATCCAATTGACATTTTGAATCATTTTTGGTAAAGTCCAAAAAATCAATTTTCGGACAAAAAACGATGACCGCGGAGCTGTCGAACGTTCCCAAAATGGTCAATTCTGATGAAATTTTAACATTTAATCTTTTGACTGCAAATTACTGTTGGATGTGAATTATTACCTTTTCAACTAAAATAAGTGTGTTTAAAGTCATTTCTCTGCCTGAAATTGGTCAAAATTGAAGCTTCTGAGTGAGCAAAACTCTGTAAAACTGTCAATTTTGGTCACTGTGAGGGTTTAAAAAGTGGTTATTCAACATGAGGCACGATCCAATTGACATTTTGAATCATTTTTGGTAAAGTCCAAAAAATCCATTTTCGGACGAAAAACGATGACCGCGGAGCTGTCGAACGTTCCCAAAATGGTCAATTCTGATGAAATTTTAACATTTAATCTTTTGACTGCAAATTACTGTTGGATGTGAATTATTACTTTTTTAACTAAAATAAGTGTGTTTAAAGTCATTTCTCTGCCTGAAATTGGTCAAAATTGAAGCTTCTGAGTAAGCAAAACTCTGTAAAAATGGCAATTTTGGTCACTGTGAGGGTTTAAAAAGTGGTTATTCAACATGAGGCACGATCCAATTGACATTTTGAATCATTTTTGGTAAAGTCCAAAAAATCAATTTTCGGACAAAAAACGATGACCGCGGAGCTGTCGAACGTTCCCAAAATGGTCAATTCTGATGAAATTTTAACATTTAATCTTTTGACTGCAAATTACTGTTGGATGTGAATTATTACCTTTTCAACTAAAATAAGTGTGTTTAAAGTCATTTCTCTGCCTGAAATTGGTCAAAATTAAAGCTTCTGAGTAAGCAAAACTCTGTAAAAATGGCAATTTTGGTCACTTGGGGGTTTAAAAAGTGGTTATTCAACATGAGGCACGATCCAATTGACATTTTGAATCATTTTTGGTAAAGTCCAAAAAATCAATTTTCGGACAAAAAACGATGACCGCGGAGCTGTCGAACGTTCCCAAAATGGTCAATTCTGATGAAATTTTAACATTTAATCTTTTGACTGCAAATTACTGTTGGATGTGAATTATTACCTTTTCAACTAAAATAAGTGTGTTTAAAGTCATTTCTCTGCCTGAAATTGGTCAAAATTGAAGCTTCTGAGTAAGCAAAACTCTGTAAAAATGTCAATTTTGGTCACTGTGAGGGTTTAAAAAGTGGTTATTCAACATGAGGCACGATCCAATTGACATTTTGAATCATTTTTGGTAAAGTCCAAAAAATCCATTTTCGGACGAAAAACGATGACCGCGGAGCTGTCGAACGTTCCCAAAATGGTCAATTCTGATGAAATTTTAACATTTAATCTTTTGACTGCAAATTACTGTTGGGTGTGAATTATTACTTTTTCAACTAAAATAAGTGTGTTTAAAGTCATTTCTGTGCCTGAAATTGGTCAAAATGAAAGCTTCTGAGTAAGCAAAACTCTGTAAAAATGGCAATTTTGGTCACTGTGAGGGTTTAAAAAGTGGTTATTCAACATGAGGCACGATCCAATTGACATTTTGAATCATTTTTGGTAAAGTCCAAAAAATCAATTTTCGGACGAAAAACGATGACCGCGGAGCTGTCGAACGTTCCCAAAATGGTCAATTCTGATGAAATTTTAACATTTAATCTTTTGACTGCAAATTACTGTTGGGTGTGAATTATTACTTTTTCAACTAAAATAAGTGTGTTTAAAGTCATTTCTGTGCCTGAAATTGGTCAAAATGAAAGCTTCTGAGTAAGCAAAACTCTGTAAAAATGGCAATTTTGGTCACTGTGAGGGTTTAAAAAGTGGTTATTCAACATGAGGCACGATCCAATTGACATTTTGAATCATTTTTGGTAAAGTCCAAAAAATCAATTTTCGGACAAAAAACGATGACCGCGGAGCTGTCGAACGTTCCCAAAATGGTCAATTCTGATGAAATTTTAACATTTAATCTTTTGACTGCATAATTACTGTTGGATGTGAATTATTACTTTTTCAACTAAAATAAGTGTGTTTAAAGTCATTTCTGTGCCTGAAATTGGTCAAAATTGAAGCTTCTGAGTAAGCAAAACTCTGTAAAAAGGGCAATTTTGGTCACTGTGAGGGTTTAAAAAGTGGTTATTCAACATGAGGCACGATCCCATTGACATTTTGAATCATTTTTGCTAAAGTCCAAAAAAATCAATTTTCGGACAAAAAACGATGACCGCGGAGCTGTCGAACGTTCCCAAAATGGTCAATTCTGATGAAATTTTAACATTTAATCTTTTGACTGCATAATTATTGTTGGATGTGAATTATTACTTTTTCAACTAAAATAAGTGTGTTTAAAGTCATTTCTGTGCCTGAAATTGGTCAAAATTGAAGCTTCTGAGTAAGCAAAACTCTGTAAAAATGGCAATTTTGGTCACTGTGAGGGTTTAAAAAGTAGTTATTCAACATGAGGCACGATCCAATTGACATTTTGAATCATTTTTGGTAAAGTCCAAAAAATCAATTTTCGGACAAAAACCGATGACCGCGGAGCTGTCGAACGTTCCCAAAATGGTCAATTCTGATGAAATTTTAACATTTAATCTTTTGACTGCAAATTACTGTTGGATGTGAATTATTACCTTTTCAACTAAAATAAGTGTGTTTAAAGTCATTTCTCTGCCTAATATTGGTCAAAATTGAAGCTTCTGAGTAAGCAAAACTCTGTAAAAATGGCAATTTTGGTCACTGTGAGGGCTTAAAAAGTGGTTATTCAACATGAGGCACGATCCAATTGACATTTTGAATCATTTTTGGTAAAGTCCAAAAAATCAATTTTCGGACAAAAAACGATGACCGCGGAGCTGTCGAACGTTCCCAAAATGGTCAATTCTGATGAAATTTTAACATTTAATCTTTTGACTGCAAATTACTGTTGGATGTGAATTATTACCTTTTCAACTAAAATAAGTGTGTTTAAAGTCATTTCTCTGCCTGAAATTGGTCAAAATTGAAGCTTCTGAGTAAGCAAAACTCTGTAAAAATGTCAATTTTGGTCACTGTGAGGGTTTAAAAAGTGGTTATTCAACATGAGGCACGATCCAATTGACATTTTGAATCATTTTTGGTAAAGTCCAAAAAATCAATTTTCGGACAAAAAACGATGACCGCGGAGCTGTCGAACGTTCCCAAAATGGTCAATTCTGATGAAATTTTAACATTTAATCTTTTGACTGCAAATTACTGTTGGATGTGAATTATTACTTTTTCAACTAAAATAAGTGTGTTTAAAGTCATTTCTGTGCCTGAAATTGGTCAAAACTGAAGCTTCTGAGTAAGCAAAACTCTGTAAAAATGGCAATTTTGGTCACTGTGAGGGTTTAAAAAGTGGTTATTCAACATGAGGCACGATCCAATTGACATTTTGAATCATTTTTGGTAAAGTCCAAAAAAATCAATTTTCGGACGAAAAACGATGACCGCGGAGCTGTCGAACGTTCCCAAAATGGTCAATTCTGATGAAATTTTAACATTTCATCTTTTGACTGCAAATTACTGTTGGATGTGAATTATTACTTTTTTAACTAAAATAGGTGTGTTTAAAGTCATTTCTCTGCCTGAAATTGGTCAAAATTTAAGCTTCTGAGTAAGCAAAACTCTGTAAAAATGTCAATTTTGGTCACTGTGAGGGTTTAAAAAGTGGTTATTCAACATGAGGCACGATCCAATTGACATTTTGAATCATTTTTGGTAAAGTCCAAAAAATCAATTTTCGGACAAAAAAGGATGACCGCGGAGCTGTCGAACGTTCCCAAAATGGTCAATTCTGATGAAATTTTAACATTTAATCTTTTGACTGCAAATTACTGTTGGATGTGAATTATTACCTTTTCAACTAAAATAAGTGTGTTTAAAGTCATTTCTCTGCCTGAAATTGGTCAAAATTGAAGCTTCTGAGTAAGCAAAACTCTGTAAAAATGTCAATTTTGGTCACTGTGAGGGTTTAAAAAGAGGTTATTCAACATGAGGCACGATCCAATTGACATTTTGAATCATTTTTGGTAAAGCCAAAAAATCTATTTTCGGACGAAAAACGATGACCGCGGAGCTGTCGAACGTTCCCAAAATGGTCAATTCTGATGAAATTTTAACATTTAATCTTTTGACTGCAAATTACTGTTGGATGTGAATTATTACCTTTTCAACTAAAATAAGTGTGTTTAAAGTCATTTCTCTGCCTGAAATTGGTCAAAATTGAAGCTTCTGAGTAAGCAAAACTCTGTAAAAATGTCAATTTTGGTCACTGTGAGGGTTTAAAAAGAGGTTATTCAACATGAGGCACGATCCAATTGACATTTTGAATCATTTTTGGTAAAGTCCAAAAAATCTATTTTCGGACGAAAAACGATGACCGCGGAGCTGTCGAACGTTCCCAAAATGGTCAATTCTGATGAAATTTTAACATTTCATCTTTTGACTGCAAATTACTGTTGGATGTGAATTATTACCTTTTCAACTAAAATAAGTGTGTTTAAAGTCATTTCTCTGCCTGAAATTGGTCAAAATTGAAGCTTCTGAGTAAGCAAAACTCTGTAAAAATGTCAATTTTGGTCACTGTGTGGGTTTAAAAAGAGGTTATTCAACATGAGGCACGATCCAATTGACATTTTGAATCATTTTTGGTAAAGTCCAAAAAATCTATTTTCGGACGAAAAACGATGACCGCGGAGCTGTCGAACGTTCCCAAAATGGTCAATTCTGATGAAATTTTAACATTTAATCTTTTGACTGCAAATTACTGTTGGATGTGAATTATTACCTTTTCAACTAAAATAAGTGTGTTTAAAGTCATTTCTCTGCCTGAAATTGGTCAAAATTGAAGCTTCTGAGTAAGCAAAACTCTGTAAAAATGTCAATTTTGGTCACTGTGAGGGTTTAAAAAGAGGTTATTCAACATGAGGCACGATCCAATTGACATTTTGAATCATTTTTGGTAAAGTCCAAAAAATCTATTTTCGGACGAAAAACGATGACCGCGGAGCTGTCGAACGTTCCCAAAATGGTCAATTCTGATGAAATTTTAACATTTCATCTTTTGACTGCAAATTACTGTTGGATGTGAATTATTACTTTTTCAACTAAAATAAGTGTGTTTAAAGTAATTTCTCTGCCTGAAATTGGTCAAAATTGAAGCTTCTGAGTAAGCAAAACTCTGTAAAAGTGGCAATTTTGGTCACTGTGAGGGCTTAAAAAGTGGTTATTCAACATGAGGCACGATCCAATTGACATTTTGAATCATTTTTGGTAAAGTCCAAAAAATCAATTTTCAGACAAAAAACGACCGCGGAGCTGTCGAACGTTCCCAAAATGGTCAATTCTGATGAAATTTTAACATTTAATCTTTTGACTGCAAATTACTGTTGGATATGAATTATTACTTTTTCAACTAAAATAAGTGTGTTTAAAGTAATTTCTCTGCCTGAAATTGGTCAAAATTGAAGCTTCTGAGTAAGCAAAACTCTGTAAAAATGGCAATTTTGGTCACTGTGAGGGTTTAAAAAGTGGTTATTCAACATGAGACACGATCCAATTGACATTTTGAATCATTTTTGGTAAAGTCCAAAAAATCAATTTTCGGACGAAAATCGATGACCGCGGAGCTGTCGAATGTTCCCAAAATGGTCAATTCTGATGAAATTTTAACATTTAATCTTTTGACTGCAAATTACTGTTGGATGTGAATTATTACTTTTTTAACTAAAATAAGTGTGTTTAAAGTCATTTCTCTGCCTGAAATTGGTCAAAATTGAAGCTTCTGAGTAAGCAAAACTCTGTAAAAATGGCAATTTTGGTCACTGTGAGGGCTTAAAAAGTGGTTATTCAACATGAGGCACGATTCAATTGACATTTTGAATCATTTTTGGTAAAGTCCAAAAAATCAATTTTCGGACAAAAAACGATGACCGCGGAGCTGTCGAACGTTCCCAAAATGGTCAATTCTAATGAAATTTTAACATTTAATCTTTTGACTGCAAATTACTGTTGGATGTGAATTATTACCTTTTCAACTAAAATAAGTGTGTTTAAAGTAATTTCTCTGCCTGAAATTGGTCAAAATTGAAGCTTCTGAGTAAGCAAAACTCTGTAAAAATGGCAATTTTGGTCACTGTGAGGGTTTAATAAGTGGTTATTCAACATGAGGCACGATCCAATTGACATTTTGAATCATTTTTGGTAAAGTAAAAAAAATCAATTTTCTGACAAAAAACGATGACCGCGGAGCTGTCGAACGTTCCCAAAATGGTCAATTCTGAGGAAATTTTAACATTTAATCTTTTGACTGCAAATTACTGTTGGCTGTGAATTATTACCTTTTCAACTAAAATAAGTGTGTTCAAAGTCATTTCTCTGCCTGAAATTGGTCAAAATTGAAGCTTCTGAGTAAGCAAAACTCTGTAAAAATGTCAATTTTGGTCACTGTGAGGGTTTAAAAAGTGGTTATTCAACATGAGGCACGATCCAATTGACATTTTGAATCATTTTTGGTAAAGTCCAAAAAATCAATTTTCGGACAAAAAACGATGACCGCGGAGCTGTCGAACGTTCCCAAAATGGTCAATTCTAATGAAATTTTAACATTTAATCTTTTCACTGCAAATTACTGTTGGATGTGAATTATTACCTTTTCAACTAAAATAAGTGTGTTTAAAGTAATTTCTCTGCCTGAAATTGGTCAAAATTAAAGCTTCTGAGTAAGCAAAACTCTGTAAAAATGTCAATTTTTTTCACTGTGAGGGTTTAAAAAGAGGTTATTCAACATGAGGCACGATCCAATTGACATTTTGAATCATTTTTGGTAAAGTCCAAAAAATGTATTTTCGGACGAAAAACGATGACCGCGGAGCTGTCGAACGTTCCCAAAATGGTCAATTCTGATGAAATTTTAACATTTAATCTTTTGACTGCAAATTACTGTTGGATGTGAATTATTACTTTTTCAACTAAAATAAGTGTGTTTAAAGTCATTTCTGTGCCTGAAATTGGTCAAAATTGAAGCTTCTGAGTAAGCAAAACTCTGTAAAAATGGCAATTTTGGTCACTGTGAGGGTTTAAAAAGTGGTTATTCAACATGAGGCACGATCCAATTGACATTTTGAATCATTTTTGGTAAAGTCCAAAAAATAAATTTTCGGACGAAAAACGATGACCGCGGAGCTGTCGAACGTTCCCAAAATGGTCAATTCTGGTGAAATTTTAACATTTAATCTTTTGACTGCAAATTACTGTTGGATGTGAATTATTACTTTTTTAACTAAAATAAGTGTGTTTAAAGTCATTTCTCTGCCTGAAATTGGTCAAAATTGAAGCTTCTGAGTAAGCAAAACTCTGTAAAAATGGCAATTTTGGTCACTGTGAGGGCTTAAAAAGTGGTTATTCAACATGAGGCACGATCCAATTGACATTTTGAATCATTTTTGGTAAAGTCCAAAAAATCAATTTTTGGATAAAAAACGATGACCGCGGAGCTGTCGAACGTTCCCAAAATGGTCAATTCTGATGAAATTTTAACATTTAATCTTTTGACTGCAAATTACTGTTGGATGTGAATTATTACCTTTTCAACTAAAATAAGTGTGTTTAAAGTCATTTCTCTGCCTGAAATTGGTCAAAATTGAAGCTTCTGAGTAAGCAAAACTCTGTAAAAATGTCAATTTTGGTCACTGTGAGGGTTTAAAAAGAGGTTATTCAACATGAGGCACGATCCAATTGACATTTTGAATCATTTTTGGTAAAGCCAAAAAATCTATTTTCGGACGAAAAACGATGACCGCGGAGCTGTCGAACGTTCCCAATATGGTCAATTCTGATGAAATTTTAACATTTAATCTTTTGACTGCAAATTACTGTTGGATGTGAATTATTACCTTTTCAACTAAAATAAGTGTGTTTGAAGTCATTTCTGTGCCTGAAATTGGTCAAAATTGAAGCTTCTGAGTAAGCAAAACTCTGTAAAAATGTCAATTTTGGTCACTGTGTGGGTTTAAAAAGAGGTTATTCAACATGAGGCACGATCCAATTGACATTTTGAATCATTTTTGGTAAAGTCCAAAAAATCTATTTTCGGACGAAAAACGATGACCGCGGAGCTGTCGAACGTTCCCAAAATGGTCAATTCTGATGAAATTTTAACATTTAATCTTTTGACTGCAAATTACTGTTGGATGTGAATTATTACCTTTTCAACTAAAATAAGTGTGTTTAAAGTCATTTCTCTGCCTGAAATTGGTCAAAATTGAAGCTTCTGAGTAAGCAAAACTCTGTAAAAATGTCAATTTTGGTCACTGTGAGGGTTTAAAAAGAGGTTATTCAACATGAGGCACGATCCAATTGACATTTTGAATCATTTTTGGTAAAGTCCAAAAAATCTATTTTCGGACGAAAAACGATGACCGCGGAGCTGTCGAACGTTCCCAAAATGGTCAATTCTGATGAAATTTTAACATTTAATCTTTTGACTGCAAATTACTGTTGGATGTGAATTATTACTTTTTCAACTAAAATAAGTGTGTTTAAAGTCATTTCTGTGCCTGAAATTGGTCAAAACTGAAGCTTCTGAGTAAGCAAAACTCTGTAAAAATGGCAATTTTGGTCACTGTGAGGGTTTAAAAAGTGGTTATTCAACATGAGGCACGATCCAATTGACATTTTGAATCATTTTTGGTAAAGTCCAAAAAATCAATTTTCGGACAAAAAACGATGACCGCGGAGCTGTCGAACGTTCCCAAAATGGTCAATTCTAATGAAATTTTAACATTTAATCTTTTCACTGCAAATTACTGTTGGATGTGAATTATTACCTTTTCAACTAAAATAAGTGTGTTTAAAGTAATTTCTCTGCCTGAAATTGGTCAAAATTGAAGCTTCTGAGTAAGCAAAACTCTGTAAAAATGTCAATTTTGGTCACTGTGAGGGTTTAAAAAGAGGTTATTCAACATGAGGCACGATCCAATTGACATTTTGAATCATTTTTGGTAAAGTCCAAAAAATGTATTTTCGGACGAAAAACGATGACCGCGGAGCTGTCGAACGTTCCCAAAATGGTCAATTCTGATGAAATTTTAACATTTAATCTTTTGACTGCAAATTACTGTTGGATGTGAATTATTACTTTTTCAACTAAAATAAGTGTGTTTAAAGTCATTTCTGTGCCTGAAATTGGTCAAAATTGAAGCTTCTGAGTAAGCAAAACTCTGTAAAAATGGCAATTTTGGTCACTGTGAGGGTTTAAAAAGTGGTTATTCAACATGAGGCACGATCCAATTGACATTTTGAATCATTTTTGGTAAAGTCCAAAAAATCAATTTTCGGACGAAAAACGATGACCGCGGAGCTGTCGAACGTTCCCAAAATGGTCAATTCTGATGAAATTTTAACATTTCATCTTTTGACTGCAAATTACTGTTGGATGTGAATTATTACTTTTTCAACTAAAATAAGTGTGTTTAAAGTCATTTCTCTGCCTGAAATTGGTCAAAATTGAAGCTTCTGAGTAAGCAAAACTCTGTAAAAATGGCAATTTTGGTCACTGTGTGGGCTTAAAAAGTGGTTATTCAACATGAGGCACGATCCAATTGACATTTTGAATCATTTTTGGTAAAGTCCAAAAAATCAATTTTCGGACAAAAAACGATGACCGCGGTGCTGTCGAACGTTCCCAAAATGGTCAATTCTGATGAAATTTTAACATTTAATCTTTTGACTGCAAATTACTGTTGGATGTGAATTATTACCTTTTCAACTAAAATAAGTGTGTTTAAAGTCATTTCTCTGCCTGAAATTGGTCAAAATTGAAGCTTCTGAGTAAGCAAAACTCTGTAAAAATGTCAATTTTGGTCACTGTGAGGGTTTAAAAAGTGGTTATTCAACATGAGGCACGATCCAATTGACATTTTGAATCATTTTTGGTAAAGTCCAAAAAATCAATTTTCAGACAAAAAACGACCGCGGAGCTGTCGAACGTTCCCAAAATGGTCAATTCTGATGAAATTTTAACATTTAATCTTTTGACTGCAAATTACTGTTGGATATGAATTATTACTTTTTCAACTAAAATAAGTGTGTTTAAAGTAATTTCTCTGCCTGAAATTGGTCAAAATTGAAGCTTCTGAGTAAGCAAAACTCTGTAAAAATGGCAATTTTGGTCACTGTGAGGGTTTAAAAAGTGGTTATTCAACATGAGACACGATCCAATTGACATTTTGAATCATTTTTGGTAAAGTCCAAAAAATCAATTTTCGGATGAAAAACGATGACCGCGGAGCTGTCGAATGTTCCCAAAATGGTCAATTCTGATGAAATTTTAACATTTAATCTTTTGACTGCAAATTACTGTTGGATGTGAATTATTACTTTTTTAACTAAAATAAGTGTGTTTAAAGTCATTTCTCTGCCTGAAATTGGTCAAAATTGAAGCTTCTGAGTAAGCAAAACTCTGTAAAAATGGCAATTTTGGTCACTGTGAGGGCTTAAAAAGTGGTTATTCAACATGAGGCACGATTCAATTGACATTTTGAATCATTTTTGGTAAAGTCCAAAAAATCAATTTTCGGACAAAAAACGATGACCGCGGAGCTGTCGAACGTTCCCAAAATGGTCAATTCTGAGGAAATTTTAACATTTAATCTTTTGACTGCAAATTACTGTTGGGTGTGAATTATTACCTTTTCAACTAAAATAAGTGTGTTTAAAGTCATTTCTCTGCCTGAAATTGGTCAAAATTGAAGCTTCTGAGTAAGCAAAACTCTGTAAAAATGTCAATGTTGGTCACTGTGAGGGTTTAAAAAGTGGTTATTCAACATGAGGCACGATCCAATTGACATTTTGAATCATTTTTGGTAAAGTCCAAAAAATCAATTTTCGGACAAAAAACGATGACCGCGGAGCTGTCGAACGTTCCCAAAATGGTCAATTCTGATGAAATTTTAACATTTAATCTTTTGACTGCAAATTACTGTTGGATGTGAATTATTACCTTTTCAACTAAAATAAGTGTGTTTAAAGTCATTTCTCTGCCTGAAATTGGTCAAAATTGAAGCTTCTGAGTAAGCAAAACTCTGTAAAAATGGCAATTTTGGTCACTTGGGGGTTTAAAAAGTGGTTATTCAACATGAGGCACGATCCAATTGACATTTTGAATCATTTTTGGTAAAGTCCAAAAAATCAATTTTCGGACAAAAAACGATGACCGCGGAGCTGTCGAACGTTCCCAAAATGGTCAATTCTGATGAAATTTTAACATTTAATCTTTTGACTGCAAATTACTGTTGGATGTGAATTATTACCTTTTCAACTAAAATAAGTGTGTTTAAAGTCATTTCTCTGCCTGAAATTGGTCAAAATTGAAGCTTCTGAGTAAGCAAAACTCTGTAAAAATGTCAATTTTGGTCACTGTGAGGGTTTAAAAAGTGGTTATTCAACATGAGGCACGATCCAATTGACATTTTGAATCATTTTTGGTAAAGTCCAAAAAATCCATTTTCGGACGAAAAACGATGACCGCGGAGCTGTCGAACGTTCCCAAAATGGTCAATTCTGATGAAATTTTAACATTTAATCTTTTGACTGCAAATTACTGTTGGGTGTGAATTATTACTTTTTCAACTAAAATAAGTGTGTTTAAAGTCATTTCTGTGCCTGAAATTGGTCAAAATGAAAGCTTCTGAGTAAGCAAAACTCTGTAAAAATGGCAATTTTGGTCACTGTGAGGGTTTAAAAAGTGGTTATTCAACATGAGGCACGATCCAATTGACATTTTGAATCATTTTTGGTAAAGTCCAAAAAATCAATTTTCGGACGAAAAACGATGACCGCGGAGCTGTCGAACGTTCCCAAAATGGTCAATTCTGATGAAATTTTAACATTTAATCTTTTGACTGCAAATTACTGTTGGGTGTGAATTATTACTTTTTCAACTAAAATAAGTGTGTTTAAAGTCATTTCTGTGCCTGAAATTGGTCAAAATGAAAGCTTCTGAGTAAGCAAAACTCTGTAAAAATGGCAATTTTGGTCACTGTGAGGGTTTAAAAAGTGGTTATTCAACATGAGGCACGATCCAATTGACATTTTGAATCATTTTTTGTAAAGTCCAAAAAATCAATTTTCGGACGAAAAACGATGACCGCGGAGCTGTCGAACGTTCCCAAAATGGTCAATTCTGATGAAATTTTAACATTTAATCTTTTGACTGCAAATTACTGTTGGGTGTGAATTATTACTTTTTCAACTAAAATAAGTGTGTTTAAAGTCATTTCTGTGCCTGAAATTGGTCAAAATGAAAGCTTCTGAGTAAGCAAAACTCTGTAAAAATGGCAATTTTGGTCACTGTGAGGGTTTAAAAAGTGGTTATTCAACATGAGGCACGATCCAATTGACATTTTGAATCATTTTTGGTAAAGTCCAAAAAATCAATTTTCGGACGAAAAACGATGACCGCGGAGCTGTCGAACGTTCCCAAAATGGTCAATTCTGATGAAATTTTAACATTTAATCTTTTGACTGCAAATTACTGTTGGGTGTGAATTATTACTTTTTCAACTAAAATAAGTGTGTTTAAAGTCATTTCTGTGCCTGAAATTGGTCAAAATGAAAGCTTCTGAGTAAGCAAAACTCTGTAAAAATGGCAATTTTGGTCACTGTGAGGGTTTAAAAAGTGGTTATTCAACATGAGGCACGATCCAATTGACATTTTGAATCATTTTTGGTAAAGTCCAAAAAATCAATTTTCGGACGAAAAACGATGACCGCGGAGCTGTCGAACGTTCCCAAAATGGTCAATTCTGATGAAATTTTAACATTTAATCTTTTGACTGCAAATTACTGTTGGATGTGAATTATTACTTTTTCAACTAAAATAAGTGTGTTTAAAGTCATTTCTGTGCCTGAAATTGGTCAAAATTGAAGCTTCTGAGTAAGCAAAACTCTGTAAAAATGGCAATTTTGGTCATGTGAGGGTTTAAAAAGTGGTTATTCAACATGAGGCACGATCCAATTGACATTTTGAATCATTTTTGGTAATGTCCAAAAAATCCATTTTCGGATGAAAAACGATGACCGCGGAGCTGTCGAACGTTCCCAAAATGGTCAATTCTGATGAAATTTTAACATTTAATCTTTTGACTGCAAATTACTGTTGGATGTGAATTATTACTTTTTTAACTAAAATAAGTGTGTTTAAAGTCATTTCTCTGCCTGAAATTGGTCAAAATTTAAGCTTCTGAGTAAGCAAAACTCTGTAAAAATGGCAATTTTGGTCACTGTGAGGGTTTAAAAAGTGGTTATTCAACATGAGGCACGATCCAATTGACATTTTGATTCATTTTTGGTAAAGTCCAAAAAAATCAATTTTCGGACAAAAAACGATAACCGCGGAGCTGTCGAACATTCCCAAAATGGTCAATTCTGATGAAATTTTAACATTTAATCTTTTGACTGCATAATTACTGTTGGATGTGAATTATTACTTTTTCAACTAAAATAAGTGTGTTTAAAGTCATTTCTGTGCCTGAAATTGGTCAAAATTGAAGCTTCTGAGTAAGCAAAACTCTGTAAAAATGGCAATTTTGGTCACTGTGAGGGTTTAAAAAGTGGTTATTCAACATGAGGCACGATCCAATTGACATTTTGAATCATTTTTGGTAAAGTCCAAAAAATCAATTTTCGGACAAAAAACGATGACCGCGGAGCTGTCGAACGTTCCCAAACGGGTCAATTCTGATGAAATTTTAACATTTAATCTTTTGACTGCAAATTACTGTTGGATGTGAATTATTACCTTTTCAACTAAAATAAGTGTGTTTAAAGTCATTTCTCTGCCTGAAATTGGTCAAAATTGAAGCTTCTGAGTAAGCAAAACTCTGTAAAAATGGCAATTTTGGTCACTTGGGGGTTTAAAAAGTGGTTATTCAACATGAGGCACGATCCAATTGACATTTTGAATCATTTTTGGTAAAGTCAAAAAATCAATTTTCGGACAAAAAACGATGACCGCGGAGCTGTCGAACGTTCCCAAAATGGTCAATTCTGATGAAATTTTAACATTTAATCTTTTGACTGCAAATTACTGTTGGATGTGAATTATTACCTTTTCAACTAAAATAAGTGTGTTTAAAGTCATTTCTCTGCCTGAAATTGGTCAAAATTGAAGCTTCTGAGTAAGCAAAACTCTGTAAAAATGTCAATTTTGGTCACTGTGAGGGTTTAAAAAGTGGTTATTCAACATGAGGCACGATCCAATTGACATTTTGAATCATTTTTGGTAAAGTCCAAAAAATCCATTTTCGGACGAAAAACGATGACCGCGGAGCTGTCGAACGTTCCCAAAATGGTCAATTCTGATGAAATTTTAACATTTAATCTTTTGACTGCAAATTACTGTTGGGTGTGAATTATTACTTTTTCAACTAAAATAAGTGTGTTTAAAGTCATTTCTGTGCCTGAAATTGGTCAAAATGAAAGCTTCTGAGTAAGCAAAACTCTGTAAAAATGGCAATTTTGGTCACTGTGAGGGTTTAAAAAGTGGTTATTCAACATGAGGCACGATCCAATTGACATTTTGAATCATTTTTGGTAAAGTCCAAAAAATCAATTTTCGGACGAAAAACGATGACCGCGGAGCTGTCGAACGTTCCCAAAATGGTCAATTCTGATGAAATTTTAACATTTAATCTTTTGACTGCAAATTACTGTTGGATGTGAGTTATTACTTTTTCAACTAAAATAAGTGTGTTTAAAGTCATTTCTGTGCCTGAAATTGGTCAAAATTGAAGCTTCTGAGTAAGCAAAACTCTGTAAAAATGGCAATTTTGGTCATGTGAGGGTTTAAAAAGTGGTTATTCAACATGAGGCACGATCCAATTGACATTTTGAATCATTTTTGGTAAAGTCCAAAAAATCCATTTTCGGATGAAAAACGATGACCGCGGAGCTGTCGAACGTTCCCAAAATGGTCAATTCTGATGAAATTTTAACATTTAATCTTTTGACTGCAAATTACTGTTGGGTGTGAATTATTACTTTTTCAACTAAAATAAGTGTGTTTAAAGTCATTTCTGTGCCTGAAATTGGTCAAAATGAAAGCTTCTGAGTAAGCAAAACTCTGTAAAAATGGCAATTTTGGTCACTGTGAGGGTTTAAAAAGTGGTTATTCAACATGAGGCACGATCCAATTGACATTTTGAATCATTTTTGGTAAAGTCCAAAAAATCAATTTTCGGACGAAAAACGATGACCGCGGAGCTGTCGAACGTTCCCAAAATGGTCAATTCTGATGAAATTTTAACATTTAATCTTTTGACTGCAAATTACTGTTGGATGTGAGTTATTACTTTTTCAACTAAAATAAGTGTGTTTAAAGTCATTTCTGTGCCTGAAATTGGTCAAAATTGAAGCTTCTGAGTAAGCAAAACTCTGTAAAAATGGCAATTTTGGTCATGTGAGGGTTTAAAAAGTGGTTATTCAACATGAGGCACGATCCAATTGACATTTTGAATCATTTTTGGTAAAGTCCAAAAAATCCATTTTCGGATGAAAAACGATGACCGCGGAGCTGTCGAACGTTCCCAAAATGGTCAATTCTGATGAAATTTTAACATTTAATCTTTTGACTGCAAATTACTGTTGGATGTGAATTATTACTTTTTTAACTAAAATAAGTGTGTTTAAAGTCATTTCTCTGCCTGAAATTGGTCAAAATTTAAGCTTCTGAGTAAGCAAAACTCTGTAAAAATGGCAATTTTGGTCACTGTGAGGGTTTAAAAAGTGGTTATTCAACATGAGGCACGATCCAATTGACATTTTGAATCATTTTTGGTAAAGTCCAAAAAATCAATTTTCGGACAAAAAACGATGACCGCGGAGCTGTCGAACGTTCCCAAAATGGTCAATTCTGATGAAATTTTAACATTTAATCTTTTGACTGCAAATTACTGTTGGATGTGAATTATTACCTTTTCAACTAAAATAAGTGTGTTTAAAGTCATTTCTCTGCCTGAAATTGGTCAAAATTGAAGCTTCTGAGTAAGCAAAACTCTGTAAAAATGGCAATTTTGGTCACTTGGGGGTTTAAAAAGTGGTTATTCAACATGAGGCACGATCCAATTGACATTTTGAATCATTTTTGGTAAAGTCCAAAAAATCAATTTTCGGACAAAAAACGATGACCGCGGAGCTGTCGAACGTTCCCAAAATGGTCAATTCTGATGAAATTTTAACATTTAATCTTTTGACTGCAAATTACTGTTGGATGTGAATTATTACCTTTTCAACTAAAATAAGTGTGTTTAAAGTCATTTCTCTGCCTGAAATTGGTCAAAATTGAAGCTTCTGAGTAAGCAAAACTCTGTAAAAATGGCAATTTTGGTCACTTGGGGGTTTAAAAAGTGGTTATTCAACATGAGGCACGATCCAATTGACATTTTGAATCATTTTTGGTAAAGTCCAAAAAATCAATTTTCGGACAAAAAACGATGACCGCGGAGCTGTCGAACGTTCCCAAAATGGTCAATTCTGATGAAATTTTAACATTTAATCTTTTGACTGCAAATTACTGTTGGATGTGAATTATTACCTTTTCAACTAAAATAAGTGTGTTTAAAGTCATTTCTCTGCCTGAAATTGGTCAAAATTGAAGCTTCTGAGTAAGCAAAACTCTGTAAAAATGTCAATTTTGGTCACTGTGAGGGTTTAAAAAGTGGTTATTCAACATGAGGCACGATCCAATTGACATTTTGAATCATTTTTGGTAAAGTCCAAAAAATCCATTTTCGGACGAAAAACGATGACCGCGGAGCTGTCGAACGTTCCCAAAATGGTCAATTCTGATGAAATTTTAACATTTAATCTTTTGACTGCAAATTACTGTTGGGTGTGAATTATTACTTTTTCAACTAAAATAAGTGTGTTTAAAGTCATTTCTGTGCCTGAAATTGGTCAAAATGAAAGCTTCTGAGTAAGCAAAACTCTGTAAAAATGGCAATTTTGGTCACTGTGAGGGTTTAAAAAGTGGTTATTCAACATGAGGCACGATCCAATTGACATTTTGAATCATTTTTGGTAAAGTCCAAAAAATCAATTTTCGGACGAAAAACGATGACCGCGGAGCTGTCGAACGTTCCCAAAATGGTCAATTCTGATGAAATTTTAACATTTAATCTTTTGACTGCAAATTACTGTTGGGTGTGAATTATTACTTTTTCAACTAAAATAAGTGTGTTTAAAGTCATTTCTGTGCCTGAAATTGGTCAAAATGAAAGCTTCTGAGTAAGCAAAACTCTGTAAAAATGGCAATTTTGGTCACTGTGAGGGTTTAAAAAGTGGTTATTCAACATGAGGCACGATCCAATTGACATTTTGAATCATTTTTGGTAAAGTCCAAAAAATCAATTTTCGGACGAAAAACGATGACCGCGGAGCTGTCGAACGTTCCCAAAATGGTCAATTCTGATGAAATTTTAACATTTAATCTTTTGACTGCAAATTACTGTTGGGTGTGAATTATTACTTTTTCAACTAAAATAAGTGTGTTTAAAGTCATTTCTGTGCCTGAAATTGGTCAAAATGAAAGCTTCTGAGTAAGCAAAACTCTGTAAAAATGGCAATTTTGGTCACTGTGAGGGTTTAAAAAGTGGTTATTCAACATGAGGCACGATCCAATTGACATTTTGAATCATTTTTGGTAAAGTCCAAAAAATCAATTTTCGGACGAAAAACGATGACCGCGGAGCTGTCGAACGTTCCCAAAATGGTCAATTCTGATGAAATTTTAACATTTAATCTTTTGACTGCAAATTACTGTTGGATGTGAATTATTACTTTTTCAACTAAAATAAGTGTGTTTAAAGTCATTTCTGTGCCTGAAATTGGTCAAAATTGAAGCTTCTGAGTAAGCAAAACTCTGTAAAAATGGCAATTTTGGTCATGTGAGGGTTTAAAAAGTGGTTATTCAACATGAGGCACGATCCAATTGACATTTTGAATCATTTTTGGTAAAGTCCAAAAAATCCATTTTCGGATGAAAAACGATGACCGCGGAGCTGTCGAACGTTCCCAAAATGGTCAATTCTGATGAAATTTTAACATTTAATCTTTTGACTGCAAATTACTGTTGGATGTGAATTATTACTTTTTTAACTAAAATAAGTGTGTTTAAAGTCATTTCTCTGCCTGAAATTGGTCAAAATTTAAGCTTCTGAGTAAGCAAAACTCTGTAAAAATGGCAATTTTTGTCACTGTGAGGGTTTAAAAAGTGGTTATTCAACATGAGGCACGATCCAATTGACATTTTGATTCATTTTTGGTAAAGTCCAAAAAAAATCAATTTTCGGACAAAAAACGATAACCGCGGAGCTGTCGAACATTCCCAAAATGGTCAATTCTGATGAAATTTTAACATTTAATCTTTTGACTGCATAATTACTGTTGGATGTGAATTATTACTTTTTCAACTAAAATAAGTGTGTTTAAAGTCATTTCTGTGCCTGAAATTGGTCAAAATTGAAGCTTCTGAGTAAGCAAAACTCTGTAAAAATGGCAATTTTGGTCACTGTGAGGGTTTAAAAAGTGGTTATTCAACATGAGGCACGATCCAATTGACATTTTGAATCATTTTTGGTAAAGTCCAAAAAATCAATTTTCGGACAAAAAACGATGACCGCGGAGCTGTCGAACGTTCCCAAAATGGTCAATTCTGAGGAAATTTTAACATTTAATCTTTTGACTGCAAATTACTGTTGGGTGTGAATTATTACCTTTTCAACTAAAATAAGTGTGTTTAAAGTCATTTCTCTGCCTGAAATTGGTCAAAATTGAAGCTTCTGAGTAAGCAAAACTCTGTAAAAATGTCAATGTTGGTCACTGTGAGGGTTTAAAAAGTGGTTATTCAACATGAGGCACGATCCAATTGACATTTTGAATCATTTTTGGTAAAGTCCAAAAAATCAATTTTCGGACAAAAAACGATGACCGCGGAGCTGTCGAACGTTCCCAAAATGGTCAATTCTGATGAAATTTTAACATTTAATCTTTTGACTGCAAATTACTGTTGGATGTGAATTATTACCTTTTCAACTAAAATAAGTGTGTTTAAAGTCATTTCTCTGCCTGAAATTGGTCAAAATTGAAGCTTCTGAGTAAGCAAAACTCTGTAAAAATGGCAATTTTGGTCACTTGGGGGTTTAAAAAGTGGTTATTCAACATGAGGCACGATCCAATTGACATTTTGAATCATTTTTGGTAAAGTCCAAAAAATCAATTTTCGGACAAAAAACGATGACCGCGGAGCTGTCGAACGTTCCCAAAATGGTCAATTCTGATGAAATTTTAACATTTAATCTTTTGACTGCAAATTACTGTTGGATGTGAATTATTACCTTTTCAACTAAAATAAGTGTGTTTAAAGTCATTTCTCTGCCTGAAATTGGTCAAAATTGAAGCTTCTGAGTAAGCAAAACTCTGTAAAAATGTCAATTTTGGTCACTGTGAGGGTTTAAAAAGTGGTTATTCAACATGAGGCACGATCCAATTGACATTTTGAATCATTTTTGGTAAAGTCCAAAAAATCCATTTTCGGACGAAAAACGATGACCGCGGAGCTGTCGAACGTTCCCAAAATGGTCAATTCTGATGAAATTTTAACATTTAATCTTTTGACTGCAAATTACTGTTGGGTGTGAATTATTACTTTTTCAACTAAAATAAGTGTGTTTAAAGTCATTTCTGTGCCTGAAATTGGTCAAAATGAAAGCTTCTGAGTAAGCAAAACTCTG
>NW_027611742.1:0-20596 GCF_964261635.1 Lissotriton helveticus
CTGAGGTGGAATGTAAAGTCGTCCTAACTTTTAAGAGTTACTGACTTATTTTAGGGTTGTTCCTTTATCTCCTCTCATGGGTCCGGTCCACAAAGTTAAATACATGAGAGAAATACAAAAAGGCTGCAAAAGTTACATCTGCCAATGCAGTGGATATTTTTTTAACACAAATGGCAAAAATTGAAACCTGGTTGATAGTTGACTATTTTTTCGTGAACCTTCCCGGCCTGAACATGAGGATGCAGTTTTTTCAAAACATGATTATATATTTCTAAGAATGATCTTGGTGACTCTCGGTAAAAGTACCCACCACCAGACTGACTGGCTCATGTGAATTTGGGGTCTGACAATTGACGTTTTTTGTACAGAGGCACTATAAGTAAGGTTTGTTTGACTCGAGATTGGGATGCAAGCAACTCCTGTGAAAATTGAGAACATCCGGGCATGCAAGGAGGATTAATTTAATTGCGTACACTATTCTGCTCGGATCATATTGGACACCGTATTGTGCTTCAGGTTTTACGTTGAAAACTAGCGCTCGAACTCTTGCATTCATGTTTCCTTTTGATGTACTGCGCCCTGGCGTGTTGTAGGCTCGTAAACTGGAGCATCTGTGCCAGTCAGAATTTTTCTAGTCTGCCCTGGTGTCACTTACAATTCAAATGATTGATCATAGAAGGTTTTCTTAAAGGCTTTAGCCAGATGTTGTGATTTCCTGTAGATTTTACAGCCATGCCCAAAAAGGTTGGGGTGTCTGTTTGTCTGGCTCCTTCGATAACGCATTCTTCAAATAGCATTTCTTCTTTGACCAGTGCTTAGTATTTAACTCTTTATTTATTTATGTTGTCTATTTAGCATTAGAATAAGCAGGTTGTGGTCACTCTTTAAGTTGTCTTCAAAAGAGTTCTAGACTTAAAAAATAAATTATATATATATATATATATATATATATATATATATATATATATATATATATATATATATATATATATATATATATATATATTTGAATATTGGCTGTTTGCTTGTTGGTCATTAATGTATGTTTGTATAGAATATTGAGTGCAGAAGTCAGTAGATTCCCAAAAAATAATTTAGCCATAATCACTCTTATCTCTCTCATCTCTCTCACTCTTACACTGTATCTCTGTTTTGGGAAAATTGTGATTTTATTTTATATACTGGAGCTTTACAGCCTCTTATTTGTTTCTTCAAATTGTTCATTGGGTCCTCCCCAGTGGTGTCGTTTGCCATTAGTCTTTACAGATAATTAGCAATGGGCTTTTCTTTACACTTTGTCAATTGATAGTATTTCATAGAGGTATGATTCATTGTCCTGAAAGTGATGTGCTGGCTGTGGGATGTCATAAATGCTGTGGAAAAGTATATTTCTTTCCAACTTGGTTTTAAACTATACTTCTTGGACAAAGTTTTGGTGTAGATTGATTAAACGCATTTCCCTGCACATTTCCATCCTACAGCTTACCTGCAAGCCTCCAGACTTTATAGCAGATCGCTAGTTGTAATCACATACAAAATATTTCTTGAGGAAATATTTAGATCCAATTAATTTCAACACTTAATACCGGTCCAATACATGATCCGAGTGATTAATCTCACAATTATTAATTACAGTCACGGACATATTCAAAATGTAGATATGTTTTACTTCACCGATATATAATTCATTGAAGCTTTGTATTATAGATATTGTTCAAATAATTCATATTCTATATCCAAGCAGTATATGCATTTAATTGGTAACAACACTGACACAACCAAGCAATCCCTTCAATTATCTAGACTTTCATATCAGGTTATTGTTGGAGGTGCAGTCACTCCTTTGAACTAAAACAGTGTAAATATCTACAATCCCAATGGATCAATCCTTCAGGTGTTCACATTAGTGGGATATGACCAAAAAATGTAATGTTTAAAGTTATAAAGTGTTGATGTTTCGATTTTCAACGGCCAAATAGGTCCGCAAGACCATCCTCATGACTCAGCGTTGTGGAAAAGCCAATCCTGTAAATACTTGCTTCCTTTTTACACAATTCCAAAACAAAAGTCTCCAATCTGTGTAGTATGTGCCGATTCCAAATTAATTTGGATCGTCTCCTTAACACTCCACTCAAACATGGCAGACTGAAATGTCCGAACAGGAGGTTCAACAACAACATACCAACTAAATTGTCCGGATCGCTAGTTGTGGCACTTATGAATGAGTTACAAACGCTGGCGTGTCCTCCGGCTCGAGTGAGCAAGTCTTTTGTAAGAGGGAAACGGCCATAACAACGAAACTGTCACAGCACAAGTGCCGTCACAGCGCAAGTGCCGTCACAGCGCAAGTGCCGTCACAACGCAAGTGCCGTCACAACGCAAGTGCCGTCACAACGTAAGTGCCGTCACAACTCAAGTCATTACAACACATATACCTTTATCGCGCATGCCTTTACAACGCATTTCGTTGTAAAGGCATGAATGGTAAAGGCATATCTGTTTTACACATGCATGTATATAGGGTTTAGGGTGGGTATGGGTTTTGGGGTGGCAAGGGTAATTTTAGGGTTCAGGGTGGCAAGTGTAATATTTGGGTTCAGGGTGGGGATGGCAAGGGTAACTTTAGGGTTCAGGGTGGGTATGGATTTTGGGGTGTCAAGGGTATTATAGGGTTCAGGGTGGGTATGGGTTTTGAGGTGTCAAGGGTATTTTTAGCGCTCAGGGTGGGTAAGGGTTTTGGGATGGCAAGGGTAATTTTAGGGTCCAGGTTGGGTCTGGGTTTTAGGGTGGCAAGTGTCATTTTGTGGTTCAGAGTGGGGATGGGTTTGAGGTGGCAAGGGTAACTTTAGGGTTCGGGTGGGTATGGGTTTTGGGGTAGCAAGGGTCATTTTAGGGTTCAGGGTGGGTATGGGTTTTGAGGTAGTAAGGGTCATTTTAGGGTGGGTATGGGTTTTGGGGTGGCAAGGGTAATTTTATGGTCCAGGGTGGGTATGGGTTTTGGGGTGGCAAGGGTAATTTTTGGGTTCAAGGTGAGTATGTTTTTTTTTTAGGGTGGCAAGTTATTTCAGGGTGGGTATGCGTTTTGGGATGTCCAGGGTAATTTTAGGGTGGTTAGGGGTTTTCATGTGGTAAAGGGACATTTTAAGTTTTAGGGAGGGTAAGGGTTTTGGGATGGGAAGGGTAATTTTAGGGTGGGTATGGGTTGTTGGATTTTAAGGAAATGTATGTATATATGGTAAAGGCATATCTGTTTTACATGCAAGTATATGGGTTTTGGGGTGGGAAGGGTAATTTTAGGGTTCAGGGTGGCAAGTGTAATATTGGGGTTCAGGGTGGGGATGGCAAGGGTAACTTTAGGGTTCAGGGTGGGTATGGGTTTTGAGGTGTCAAGGGTATTTTTAGGGTTCAGGGTGGGTAAGGGTTTTGGGATGTCCAGGGTAATTTTAGGGTCCAAGTTGGGTCTGGGTTTTAGGGTGGCAAGGGTAATTTTGTGGTTCAGGGTGGGGATGGGTTTGAGGTGGCAAGGGTAACTTTAGGGTTCAGGGTGAGTATGGTTTTTGGGGTACCAAGGGTAATTTTAGGGTTCAGGGTGGGTATGGGTTGTGGGGGTAGCAAGGGTAATTTTATGGTCCAGGGTAGGTATGGGTTTTGGGGTGGCAAGGGTAATTTTATTGTCCAGGGTGGGTATGGGTTTTTGGGTGGCAAGGGTAATTTTAGGGTTCAGGGTGGGTATGGGTTTTGAAGTGGCAAGGGCAATTTTGGGGGTTCAGGGTGGGTATGGGTTGTGGGGGTAGCAAGGGTAATTTTTGGGTTCATGGTGAGTATGTGTTTTTTTGGGGTGGCAATTTATTTCAGGGTTCAGAGTGGGTATGCGTTTTGGGGTGTTAAGGGTAATTTAAGGGTTCACGGATACGGGTTTTGGGGTGGCAGGGTAATTTTAGGGTGGTTAGGGGTTTTCGTGTGGTAAAGGGAAATTTTAAGTTATAGGGAGGGGAAGGGTTTTGGGATGGGAAGGGTAATTTTAGGGTTGGTATGGGTTGTTGGATTTTAAGGAAATGTGTATGTGTATATATATATATATATATATATATATATATATATTCACTGAAAAAACCATAGGTTATAGACCATATATAGTTAGGAATTAGCATTTACAAAACCTTGAAAATTCACTGAAAAAACCATAGGTTATAGACCATATATAGTTAGGAATTAGCATTTAAAAAACCTTATTTTACTCACACAAAACCATTGAAATTCCATATATAGTTAGTTGCACTAACTATATATTGCGCACCCGCAATCCACTGCTGATGATGTCACATATTACATCATTCATGACATGGTCAGTGACATCACTGATGACATCACTGATGACATCTCAAATGACATCACTGATGACATCACTGATGACAACATCCAGTGACTATGTTTCTGTAAAGTTAAAATATGTCTTACATATTGAAGAATGAGTGGATGTATAAGTGTCTGGACGAAGGATTTAGTAGGTGCATGACTGAATGTATGAGTGAGTGATTAAATGTGTCTCACTGAGTGCATGGGTTAGTGACTAAACTGTCTTAATTTGTGCATCATTATGTCTGTTGTTCTGTAAACTGCTGCATGTGTTGATCAGTAGCTATATGAGTAACTATATGGGTTATTGATTGATTGCCCAAGTATTTGCATGGGAGACTGAGTGTGTGTGTGGCTGGATGGGAGGTGTGTGACTCTGTACAGATCAATGTGTACTTGTATCAATGATTGTATAAGAGAGTAAGTATGTGTTAGTATATGGTTGAAAACGTAAGGTGCTCTATGTTTAACTGTATAGAGTAGAAAATGGAAGTGTGATTGATTCTTTACAGGACTGACTAGGTGTGTGAGTAACTCCATGGATGAGTGGCAGAGTGTGAGTGTCTGTATAGGTGTATGAGTGCATATGATTGTGTTGTAAACATGAGTGATTGTATGTATGAATGATTGTATGGGTGAATGAGTGAATGTGTGTGTAGACGTAGGAATCAGTGAGTACGTATGTAGTAACTAGTATTGGTGTGTCAATGGTTTCAAAAATTATACTCTGTTTTTAACACTGGGTGAAACAGAGGTTATATTAAAATGTGAGGAGATGCATTGTATTGTCACATGAATGATATCATCAGTGATGTGATCATTGATGTCAAGTGAGATGTCATCAGTGATGTCATTTGAGATGTCATCAGTGATGTCATCAGTGATGTCACTGACCATGTCATGAATGATGTAATATGTGACATCATCAGCAGTGGATTGCGGGTGCGCAATATATAGTTAGTGCAACTAACTATATATGGAATTTCAATGGTTTTGTGTGAGTGAAATAAGGTTTTTTAAATGCTAATTCCTAACTATATATGGTCTATAACCTATGGTTTTTTCAGTGAATTTTCAAGGTTTTGTAAATGCTAATTCCTAACTATATATGGTCTATAACCTATGGTTTTTTCAGTGAATTTCAATGGTTTTTTAATAGCAAATATCATAAGCTGTCGAATGTCAAGTACGTGGTAAGAATTTTTTTTTTCGTGTTTATGCACACTGATCTGCTTTGATTGCTGCCCCCCACCCCTCATTTCTATTAGGAGTACTCTCTCTTTGCAGATAGTGAAGGGTAGTTAACGCAGCCCTTTCCCCCTTTGTAATCCGTCGTGCCTGCTTCTCTCTCCATTTGATTGATTGTTCTCTTTGGTTCATTCTCTATTTACAAACAAGCACAGAGTCGCAATACTCTGTTTAGTCTTTGCAGATAGCGAAAAATCGTGTAAAAAAACAAAAGGAATCGAGCAAAATCAGTAGGCCACTAATGGGATCTCTTTTGACCTCGCTAAAATAGAAACATTAGGAACAACCTGTTGAAAATAGCAATGCGTATGTATATAAGCGGCGTTCATTTGTGTTCACAGTACCCCTTGTTGATTGTTTCAATCGAGCATTGAATTGTTCGAAGTTAATTCTCTTAACGATCTTCTCTACCTGCAAACGAGGAAGAATAGGAATATTCTATCTCCCTTTGCAGATAGTGAAGGGTAGGTAACGCAAGCCTTTAACACGTCGTACCTATTTCATTCCTCATTGATTGATTGATTGTCCGAACATTGACTGTTTGGGAATTAGTTCTTTTTGGAGGTATTCCCTGTTTGCAAATAAACGTAGGAAAATCTTTGCAAGTAGTGAAAGGGTACGTAATGCGGACCGTTCTCCCCCGTTGTAATCTGTCATGCCTATCTACTCCCCACTGATTGATGCACCTTTTTCACCCGGACCATTTACTAGAGATACGTCATCTGGCCCGACCAGAGAGCACCCCTAGTGAAAAGGACATATGCAATAATAACGAAGTGATCACTGTATCCTGTTAACAGAAACTTTACCATGAAACAACCTGGAAAGAAAAAAATAGGAAAACGAAAATCAGTAGGCCACTGATGAACATGAACTTTTATTAAACAACGAACAAAGAAACGATAACATAACGTAATGATAAAACCTATTAATGTCCTAGAAACAAGAAAACGTTAAAATATGCCAGTGGTGAGAGACCAGAAAAACAGTAAGAGAAACCAAATCACCCCTCGCTGTCCCACCGCCTGCCACGCCAAAAAAATCGATAGACTAGGGAAAATGCAAGTCAGTAGAAATCCACCCCCACTCTGGAAACTTCCAAGGTGGGGCAGGGTTCCGGCTACGCCCAGCCGGGAGCAGCCCATATAAGGCAGGTCCTGCTGCCACGCCTCGGCCAGGAGATCCTAACGTAGGGTGTAGCCGGAGGAGAGGCCGAGACCAGCGGGACCCGGCCAGGGGATTGCCTTTACAACGCTGAACAGTTGCAGGGGGGGGGGAATGTCTCCTCGACCCTCCCCTCTCTCTCCCAGTCCGGCCGCGGTGGCCCTTGAGAGTTGCAGGTAGTCCCGCCACATGCTCTTCCGGTCCGACCACCAACGGTCGGGGGGCCGAGGCCGACGGGATCCGGCTGCAGCCGATAAACCAAGAAACCCGTTCATGGGGCCAGAGCCAGGGGCGTCCGGCCGACATCCACCGGAAGCCCGGCCCGAAGACGGACGGGACACTTCTTTCTTTTATAATGGCTGCGACAACACTGGAGGGGGATGTCTTGCACATGCCTCCGACCCCCCCCTCGTCCTCATCGCCTGGTCCGGCCATAACAAATCCCAAGCGAGACGCCGTGGGGTGCACTGGGAGGGAGAGACGGTGCGAACAGGCCTCTCCCGCCTCCCCAGGTGGAGGCTTCCCAGCTGCACCCTCAGCGCTCCAGGCGGTGGCATCCTAACAACTACAGTGCTGCACAGTTTCGGAACGACCTAGATAACGGTTCTTCCACTGTGGCCATGCTGCAACGTCTCGCCCGGCAGGGTGGAGCCCGTCCGCTCATGTGACCCCGCGATCGCCGGTAGCTGCCGAACTCTCAAAATGGCGGTCGACCTGGCAAGAGCGGGCCCAACGTAAAGAAATGGCCCGGTCACTGGTTGACTCCACCACCGTAGTCCTCCACGACCTTGAAGATTCTAGAGGAGCCGCGGGAGTCTCCGACCCCCGATGGGGAATGACTGCCATGATCGCCCGTGGGTTGACGAAACTGTATCCGCGGGACGTCGGCGCTCCCATGCTGGCGCCAGCCTCACTTTGAATTACTACAATCCTGCAGACCTTACTTCCGGTGAAAGCACAGTGTGACCCGGTAGGAAAAATTATTGCACCCCCTCCCCTTTTTGACTGATAGTTCAAACCACCGATCCTTTCCTTTGCCCTTTTAACGGAACTTTGGACTGCCTCCCCCTCTTTTACATTTTCTAGAGAAAACAAAACATTAACCACTACATTAGCATAGCAGTTGACACCAGAACTGTTTTCAAATTGAAAACCAACAACATCTTCAACAGAATCCTTTTTGTTTCTGCTGTGACCCTGCTACAGCACAGGCATTGTCCCCAGCAGTAATTCTGCAATGCCGGTAAGAATAGCTGTGGTGCCTACTGGACTCACTCACCCCCGCGGCGCCCCACGCCGTTTTTTGCTGGGCGGCAACTTACTAGACATCACTTTCGTGCCATCTAGATTTCAGCGCGTTCTGCTGCCTTGGAACTATTCGCACAACAGACCGCTACTGACAAGAATATTTCATTATTGGTGCTGTCAATTTCAATAAATCTATTGGATAATTAAAAAGAAATTGCCACGGTCTCTTCGTTGTTTAAATGTTTTTACTGTTTTTGTTTTGTTGTATATATTTATATGTTATTAAAGTTTTATATTCCTACTACTTTGTTGGAGTGCTATATATTTTTAATGTGACACATAATTGTAAAAACTTTGATGTACAAAGAGTCATTCCTGGAATCTTCCGCTTCAGGCTCGGTCCCCTCCCCAATCACAATACAGGATGGTTTTCAGATAGTATGAACACGTGTGGTGTGACGGATCTCATCGGGTGTGGGCCTTGATCTACTATAACTCCTTTGAAGAGGGGTGATTCTTTACAGCTGGGACCATAAACTACATCTGCAGGGCTAGCTGATAGCCTAGGACCGGCCTGGACATTCGGACACAGAGGAAGAGGAGTGTCAGAGGGTGCGGTAGTGAATAGGGCGAAAGGGAGGTGTCGGGCGGGCACAGAGTGTGATTCTCAGGGAAGAGCAGCGCAGATGGGGGAAGGTTTATTGCCCATGCATAAGACAGAGAGCGGTGGTGACCAGTGCCTGGGGGAGATGCTTACGAGGGTGAGGAGCCATGCTACGAATCGACAGCGTGCAGAGAGTGGGTCTGGTCAAGACATCTAAAATGGCTGCCGTGCACGACAAAAGTGTGGCATTTCAAAAAAGGCAAGATGGCGCAGACAATGTTTTTCAACACTTCCTCATTTCCTTCGAATCGAACGTTAACAGACGTTGGGGCATATTACCAAAGTTAAGCGATATTTATCGCTAACGATGCTTACCAACCAATTTTTTACCACTAAGCATCGTCAGAAATTATCGAAGATAAACCTTACTATTATCAAGGTTTATCGCAAATACGATAATAAACGGCCGCAATGCATGAATATCGCTAAAAACTCAGCGATATTCATGCATTACCGAGCTAATACTCTTAGCCATGTTATCCACCTCCCATTGGATAACATGGCTAAGAACTGCTCAGGGCAGGTGTTACTTTTTGGAGATATTCGCGCTTAGCGCGAATATCTCCAAAAGTTGGTAATAGGAGATAGATATCTTGCATGTTGTAATGCAAGTTATTGTGGTATATGGAACTCATACCATAATCTCTCAGGAAAGCAGAAACTGATCCTTTTGGGACCGCCTAAAAAGGCCTAGGGGGTGAGGAGTACTCTACTTTGCCCCCTTTTCACGTTCCGAACTATTTTATTTTACTCTCTTCTGTAATTACACAAAATACCAGCGATAAGATGCATCGGAGACACACAGTGAGAGAAAGGAGGCCGGAGATGAAGAAGACATGTCAAATACACATTGGAGATAATATAGTGGCAGAAGGGAAGTAAATATGAGTAAACTTACCATGTAACATAAAAATGTTGCACTCTATACTATAAGTCTCATTTTATACTACAATCACTTCGCTACAACCTCATAAATTAAAAATAAAAATAAATAATGTCTCAAACAATTTTTGATTTCTAAATATAAATTTATTCTTCAGAATTTTCTAAATTTGAAACAACTAGTAACATGTCCTCATCAGTAATTTCCTCTTCAATCATCTCATCTGGAATCTCCTCATTAAAAGTCTGCAATGATGATTCTTGTAACTCTATGGTCTCCAAACACTCGATAAATTCGCCATCAAGAGATTGATCAAAAAAATCATTCAAGTCATCTCCTCCTTCTGACAATATTTCATTATTGGTGCTGTCCATTTCAATCAATGTAGTGGAATCATTCAAGTCATCTCCTCGTGACAATATTTCATTATTGGTGCTCTCAATTTCAATCAATGTAGTGGAATCATTCAAGTCATCTCCTCCTTGTGACAATATTTCATTATTGGTGCTGTCCATTTCAATCAATCTAATGGAATCATACAAGCCATCTCCTCCTTGTGACAATATTTCATTATTGGTGCTCTCAATTTCAATCAATGTAGTGGAATCATTCAAGTCATCTCCTTGTGACAATATTTCATTCTTGGTGCTGTCCATTTCAATCAATCTAATGGAATCATACAAGTCATGTCCTCCTTGTGACAATATTTCATTATTGGTGCTCTCAATTTCAATCAATGTAGTGGACAATTCAAAAGAAATTGCCACGGTCTCTTCATTGTGAGCCATTTTATTTTGAAATTGCTTGCTGTAAATTGCAGAAAAAAATAATCACTTTCATTTATCGTTTTTAGTAATACATAATATAAAACTAACTTCATCAAGTATTTAGTATAACAGAAGGACTGCAAATAAATAACAGAAAACATTTTTCAAATTATCTTCAAGTGTACAACATAGTTCCCCTTACAAATTAACAACTCACCTTTTTAAAAGTAGCAGAAGTGTTAGTACTGTGTAAATCAAACACCAGAAATTCACCACCAAAAATTCCTCACAAATGTACCTCAGACAGTAGTATCACAAAATGGCTGTGGTTTCCTCTCATTTGACATATATACATAACCAATTAACTTTCATCACACACAAATACAAAACCAAAGTAACATTTTAATTGGTTCTAAATTTCAACACTTTCAAATGTGTTTTCCCCATGCAATTTTCCATAGGACATTTACATACGTCTACAGCCTGAATGGCTGAACGGAATTACACCAAACTTGGCAAAATGGTACATCAAACCTAAGAGGTCAGGAAGGATCTACTATGCCCCCTTATGGTCATTTCCCCCTTCGCTTTGGCCTCCTCTTGTCTCTCAATCCTACCGAGGGACAAGATGGCGGCCGCTACGGACTGTTTGGAATGTTGACAGACGCCGGAGAACCAATCAGCTTCGCAAAGCTCCGTAACGCGAAAAGTACGCGAAGCGGAGCGCTGTTACAGATATATATCTTTTTTTCAACGTTAATTTCTCAAAATCCACTGGAGCACATATATTGAGACCTAGCAAAGGCACATCGGGCTACCAGTCCCTAATATTTTGCCAAGTTTCGTGCAAATCCATTCAGCCGTTCGATTATTATTATTTTGTTTTTTTTTTGCCCCGCGGGGCCCTTTTAAAACCTCCACATCAAACCTAGGGGGTCAGCGAGGATCTACTATGCCCCCTTATAGTTATTTCCCCCTTTGTTTTGACCTCCTCTTGTCTCTCGATCCTACCGAGAGACAAGATGGCGGCCGCTACGGACTGTTTGGAATGTTGACAGACGCCGGAGAACCAATCAGCTTCGCTTCACAAAGCTCCGTTGCGCGAAAAGTCCGCGAACCAGAGCGCTAACCGGTCCGCTGTTACAGATATATATCTTTTTTTAAACGTTAATTTCTCAAAATCCACTGGAGCACATATATTGAGACCTACAAAAGGCACATCGGGCTACCAGTCCCTACAATTTTGCCAAGTTTCGTGCAAATCCATTCAGCCGTTCGGGCTAAAAGTGAGGCCAACCGCCCTATGGAAAACTCAATGTTAAAAACACGTTTTGGGACCCCCCTTTTTTCTCGGCCCCCACTGGACGAACCCCCCCCAAATTTTCAAGGGCTGCTCAGAAACAAAATGTGCCATTTTCCTGAAAATTTCAGCCGATTCCGTCCACAAACGCCAAAGTTATTAGACATAGAATTTTCAAAAAACCCATAGAGAAAAAATCCTAACTATATATACCTACTGGCGACCGCCAGTAGGTAATATATATATATATATATATATATATATTATATATATATATATATATATATATATATATATATATATATATATATATATATATTCTTTACAAAAAAAAGTATTTTCCAGGGAAAAATAAACATATATTTATTTTCACAGAAAAAAACAAAGGTTACAGAGACGTTATAGTTAGGCTGTTATTTCACTCGTACAAAACCAGAGAAATTCAGGCGTTAGCTGAACTAACTATAACTCGCCCCCCGCAATGCACTGCTGATGACGTCACATGTTACATCACTCGTGACATGGTCAGTGACATCACTGATGATATCTCAAATTACATCATCCACATAATCTATGAAGCACCTACTCAGACTCTAATATAACCTTTCATAGACTCACTCAAAAATACAGACTACCATTCTCGAATCCATAGACACATCAATACCAGTTAGTACAGACCCACTCACTGATTCATAGGTCTAAACACACATCCACTCACTCACCCATATAGCCACTCATACACGCAGTAACTCACCAATAGTCACTCATATATGCATTCATACACCCATACATTCACTCACGCTCACCCATAGTTACTCACACACGTAGTCACTCACACAGAGTCCATCACAATGTAATTTACTCACCTGTACAGTTATACACACCCACCACCTCACTTATTCATACAGATACTAACACATACTTACTCTCTTATACAATCCCTAACACAAGCACACAGTCCTCTGTTGTATAACATTTTAGGACCCTAGTGTAATTCTTCCGATTCATGCCCTTATATAGGTATAAATCACCATATCCTTATATAGGCATAGAAATCACAACCATATTTAGACATAGCTCATGCAGTCCAAATACGGCATGGCTACTTCCACTAGTTCCGAAAATCCACAATGATATCTTGGAAAACTCTGCTTCAGCAGTTAGGGACTTCCCCTTGCTTGAATATTGCTTTGTCCAAGAACTCATGGAGTTTTCAAAGAACTGAGACTCTTTGATGACGTTATTATGTCCACCTTTACGTCAAACTCGGCACCTTCAAGGTATAAATATGTCCACACTTGCCATAGCAAATACACAGTGGTTTGGAGCAGTTCGATTATCTACTTGCCCGACGCATCCTGCTGCAGCAAGTGCCGAAGGAAGCCGACCCTCCAGGAGACGCACTGAGAGAGACGCTGTCTTTTCTCTTGCTGAGAAATCCAGCTCCAGTGTTTCCAAACTACCCTTGCGGGTTGTTGGGAAATCGAGTCCGGAGACCGAGAGATACCAGACTGCCTTCATTCTAAACCAAGGTACGGAGCTGAATAGACCCTAAGAGAAATCTTGGATAGATTCTTGGCAAAAAAGAATACTAAACTTATGCTACACCTCACTTACTTCTTCCCTCGTACTAGACTTCGGTTAGGTACATTGGGGTAGGCGTATTTTAGAAGCACCAGTTGAGTACTTTTAGTCTTTATTTATGTATGTATTTTATGGCTTAGAAACCATACCATGCTTTTACAGTATTATTTTATAATACTCTTCTTACTGTATGCATTATACTTTGCAACCAGTATTACGATTGTAGCAGTTCATTCCTCCTGCATGAGAAAGAAGACTGTTCAATAAAAACTTTTATTGAAAACGCCTGTCTCTCTATTTCTCTGCACCTCTGGTGTAATGAAGCATGCACGATTGACCGAGTAAAATATCTATCTATTGTTTCCACGACTCTGAAGATATGTATATCTTGGGGAAACAAAGTTGTCATGTTTATGCGGTTGTCACAAACTAATCCCTTCTTGTGAATTCGAGAACGTTTCTAGTGACCTCTGAGCTAGCTGGCACTCACAATTAAGTCTAATATATTCGATAGAGACCTAGTAGACGCAAGTCCTACGTCACATCTATAGGATATATTATTCCAATGCGCAGAGCCTATTGGGAATATAGGAACTACACTACATGGCGCCCAACTTTTGGTAAGGCACAAATGTAATGCTAGATACTAGAGTAACTCAGTCGTGCTTTTGACAGAGTCCCCTTTTTCCCGTAAAATACTCCAATAGACGTCTGGAGTGGGTTAAAGGATAAAATATCCGCCATAACTAAGTAGGACGAAAAATCCTATGTATTCGTTTTTGGTTTTATTCAACGTTGAAGGATACAGTGTTCCAAAATATTGTGCACCTTATCTTTGTTTCCTTGAAACTTGCTCGGCAAGACTTTCAACAAAATGTCGGATACCGACGAAGAGAACGGTGGACCCGCAGGAAATAATACCCGACCGGGTTTAGACGTTACAGGTCTCCAACAAGATGACCCAGATGCTATAATCACCCCGGAAAACTTGAGGAAAACTATAGCTATAAAGCTTATAGAAAATGGCCTATCACCGAAAGGTGGTAGGGTAATATTTGTCATAGAGGCACATGAATATCGGCAGACAGAGGTATTCTATTCATGGATTATCTTTCCACAAGCAAATCCAACAACACATGTGTTCCACTTCTATAAGATAGAGGGATTTCCAGCGGAATATGCTCCTTTCGGGGACGTTGAAATTCCATTAACATACCAAGAGCATCTGCTCTGGTTTAAAGGCGCCCTACAACATCAAAATCACATTACCAGGCTCGGTCCACTAGGTAGACCAGGAGCAACATGGCCGGTACTAGCCAGCTATACACCACATCCTGACATTGAAAGAATGACAGGTCCAGAACTGTTAGCTCAGCTAAAACAATTCATTAAAATGCATAGACAATTGGTACAATATGTCATGCGCACTCTATCAGTCCAACCTGCTATAAGGATTCCACAGCACACCCCTTATCAAGGGAACACAAACAAAATTACACCAGACTATACAATCAGTCATTGGTAAATTACCCACAAAAAGGGAACAAATTCCATTCTGGTTAGCTCAAAAAATTACTCAGATCGAGGCAGTATTTCCCGATAGTACACCTCATGAGAAACACAGGATTCTAACAATCTATTTACCAATGGGGATCGCACCACACCTGGAGGACTGTGACATTTGGGGTACGGTCTTTGCTGCAATCTACACAAAAACACATGGTGTTCCGTCCATGGCGGTGATACCAGATGTCCTGAAACAGATTCAAAACGAATACGGGCAGAGCCTGCTTTAAATCTTGGTATGAAATTACTGAAAGATTTCAAACAGGTCTCAGCTATAATATTAGCTAATATTAAAGGTGAAGCAGCATCAGTGGCAATCTGCCAAAAACTAAAAGAACTTGATGTAACTGAGCAATCATATGAACTTGCCAGAATAATAGAAAAATCCTATGAAGAACTAGGTAGAGATAGTTTGGGAGGGAAACCAGTAAAGCCCGAACTAACAGAAAATCCTGAAAAAGTTTTTATCAAAAATACACTCACTGCTCCTAAAAAGAAATGGGAAAATACTAGACAGACACTTCCTAAAGAGAAGCGTTCCCAATCCAGAGGTAGGTCTCCTCAAAAGGAGCACTCTGAAAAGAGATATAATCTCAGAAATAGGGATAATTTGAGAAAGCCTGATTGATATCAAGATACTGATACACGTTCCTCTCGTACCTTTCAGACTTCCTCGCAGAAATCCGACAGAAGAGGACGATCAGAACACAAGGAAGAACGCGTGAAGTTCAAAGACGATCAACACGTTCCAAAAAATAAGAAAACTTAATTCACCAAAAAGAAGGTAGCAAGTTTAAAAATCACACATGCTAAGGATCTTGAGGACACAACTCAAGAATGGGGAGTGGGCCCAGACAATGCTGGACAGCGCAGCAGAAGTTACCATAGCTCGCAGGATCCTGAAGGATCATCTGGAGACAGTGGACTTGAATGAGTACATTAAAGTTGAAAGTGCCAATACCAGGGTTACTGTACCCCATAAGTTATATGAAGTAACAATTCGGATAGAGGGGGACATAACTAGAAAAATAAGAGCACTCTTTTGGGAGAAGCTCTCTAAGGGCTATGACATTCTTCTAGCTGAAAAAGACTGGCCACCTGAATTTGTCAGGGAGTGCCCACATGGCGAAGACATAATTATGCCAGCCTTCTCCATTCATATTCCTATTCATAAAAAGTATACCAATGCCAGAAAATGGGCTGTGGCCCAGGCTCCAGCATTATATAAAAATCATGTGGGATGGGATGAGGATTCTCCTCACCATAAGATCCAGTTAAAAAATCAACCTACTGCTCAGAGGCAGTATCCAGTTAAGCAAGAAGCTAAAAAACAGGTCAGGGAGATCTTAGATCAACTTGAATACCAAGGGGTGATTGAAACATGCACCTCGTCAATGAACAATCCTTTGTTTCCTGTCTCCAAACCAGACAATACATATCGTCTAGTTTTGGACTACAGACATTTAAACTCTTGTTGCAAAACGTTTGCAGTACAAAATGCACACAGTGCAGCACTGATGAATAACATTGTGCACAAAAAATATAAAACCACATTAGATATTTCAAACGGTTTCTTCTGTCAAACATTGCACCTGAAAGCAGGTACTTGACCGCTTTCTCAATAATGGGGACACAACAACACTTCTGTGGTTTCCCCCAGGGATTCAAGAACAGTCCAGGGTTATTTTCAGCCAGAGTAACAGAGTTACTACAAACGTATGATGATGAGGCATTATCTTATGTCGATCACCTCTACCTTACAGACGATGATTTGGACAGGCACTTGAACAGGTTGAACACCATAATACTTGGATTCGCCTCTGAAGGGTACAAATTCAACTTTAAAAAATCAAGAATTACTCACCTCAACGTCCTATTCTTGGGATATGAGCTTTCAAGTGAAGGCAAAAGCCTGGCAGCAAACTTTTTAGAAAAATGTGCGCTGCTCCAACCTCCAAAAACGCTGAAAAAGGTAGTCAGTTCTAGGATTCCTGAATTTTGGAAGAACTTACATTCTAAATTACGCAGAAAGGGTTAAACCTCTCTACGAACTAATCAAACCTGATTTCAAACCAACTAATTGGACTAAAAAACACACAGAAATTTTGCGTTCAGTGCAAACAGACATGTAGCAACAACACATTTACAGACACGCGACAACGTACGCAACCTTGTAATCCGAATCATCCCAGGGAGATGCGGGTTCACATACCTAACCTTTAATGAAGGTGAAAAGGTACCAATAGCTGACAAATCACACTTGTACACACAAGCTGAAATGAAATTCACTTCAACAGAAAAAATTCTGACAGCGGTTCAAACTGCAGTAGCAAAAGAGAGAGCCCTCGCGCAGGGAAAACGCATAAAGGTTGTTACTCCTGTACCTGCCTTAGAGGCAGTGGCAAAAGCAAGCATTCTAAATGCAAAGTCTTTACATCCGAGATGGATGAAATGCGTAAATTCTCTTGCTGCAACAGACGTTGAATACGTTTTTGACCCCTACTTGAAAACACAAGAATTTCTCCAATACGAACAAGAATGTCCTCTGCCCACTGAGATTCTGCCTCTAGAACATTACGGATGTATAATCTATACAGACGGATCAGCACAATCCGCAATTGGGGGTAAACAAGCTTATAGTGCTGCGTGCGCGATTGTTAAAGGTCACTGGCCCGATGGTAAATTCAGACATATGGTCACAAAAACTCAATCTCTCGGAGACTGTACAGCTCAGCGAGCTGAACTACAGGCTTTCAAGATGGCGATTGAAATTACCGATCGTGAATTCCCCACACTCATAGTGTGCGATTCTTATTACTGCGTTCAATCTTACAATGAATACTTGCAGAACTGGGTTCAAAACGGTTTCAATGACGCAAAAGGTGGCATATTTAAGCATAAATTGCTTTGGGAACAAGTAGATCTATTACAGAAAGAACTACAAAAGACTCACGTGATCCATACAGTGAGTTATCAGCGTGATGGCGTTCACGTTGAAGGGAATTCATTGACTGATGAAGCCGCGAAGGCAGCTGTGCAAATGGCTTCCGTAGCTGCAATCACTCGTTCAAAAACAAAAATAGACAGCGAAATAATGCAGGCTGTCGCCGCTTCCATCAAAGATAGCGATAAAACAGTACCAAAAGGCTTTCCACTCAAGTACTCCTATATAACTGATGCAAATAATGTTCCTTTTGCTCGAATCCCTGGAGTGGGGGATAGAGTAAATCCAAACATGGAACACAGATTAGGACTGATCTTAGCAGCACATGAAGGGCTCGCCTCTGCACAGGCAGGTGTTTCCGCCATAGTGTCATTACTAAAACAGAGGTACTGGTGGCTGCGCATGAGGAAACAGACCCGAAACTATGTTTTGGAATGCAAAATCTGCCAGAAGATGAAAGTCTCTACAGTGAAACGTCCTGCGCAGATACCCCTTTTAATTTCAGATAAACCACAGGCGTGCGTTTACCTGGACCACTGTGGTCCCTTACAGAGGGATGGCAACTATACATATATGGTCGCAGTGGATTCATGCACAAGATTCATTTGGATAGGTCAGTACAAATAATAACATCCAGCCGACACGTGTTTCGTCACACCATGAAGGGGATGTGACTCATCAGGGCTGTAATGCTTGTCATAGGGTCGGGGTTCGGGATGGCGGAAAAGATTCAATTGCCAGCCACCTAAGTCCCCTACTGTCGGAAAGGCAAAGAATCTGGACGGGTGCGTCACAGACCCAAAACGGGGACCTGAAAAGGAGAAGGCGCACAGGTGTGTACGCGCGGGAAACGTAGAATATCCGGGTAATGGAGTCCATTACCCGGATGTTCTACGTTTCCCGCGCGTCCCCGTACCCCGACCCTATGACAAACATTACAGCCCTGATGAGTCACATCCCCTTCATGGTGTGACGAAACACGTGTCGGCTGGATATTATTATTTGTACTGACCTATAAATCTTCTTCACAATTATAATCACTGTGTTGAAACTTCATTTCTACCTCGAGATCTTTGTTCCCACCGATCGAGTCCTGACTCTAGGGCCACTTACTAGATGCGTGTGCACAGGGCCTGTTTTCCTTCCATTTGGTATAGGTCTTCCTGCACCAGTATAGGGGTTGTTTGCCGTCTGGGTTTGTTCTCCCCTGACCTGTCTTGCACCGCGAATATTGAAACTCTCTTGACATACTCAATGATCACAAAGCCCTGAGCACCACTACTTCCTCTCCTCACAATTCAAACCCGAGTTCTGCATTCAAACTTGATTTGGATGTGGCCTCAGCGCTCGGCTGACGCTCGAACTGTTATAAAAGATTTGCAAGTCTTTCCCGGCACATACGCAATCTGCACGCTACATTCTGACCAGGGTCCTGCGTTTAGCTCTCGAGCTTACAAAGAGGCAATGGCCAATCTGGGCGTTGCATTGCGGTTTTCGAGTCCATTCCATCCTGAGGGAAATTCTGTAGTGGAACGAAAAAACCGTGACATAAAGCAATCTATAACAGCTAGGGTATTAGGCTTGGGTGACGGGTGGGTCAAACATCTAATAAGTGTCCAACATAGTCTTAACAATCTGCCAAGAAATTCTCTGGGTGGAATCACTCCATATGAAATCACTCCTTATGAAATCCTTTTTGGTACTAGAATGATAGTCGAAGACCTCGATCGTCATACTTCGGTGGTAGAACACAAACCCTTTGATATCAAAGACTGTTTGGCTGTTTTGCAGGACTTAAATGAAACAAGAAGTCGTCTAAGCATCACAATACAAAAGCCAACAACCACTGAAGAAAAACCACCTTTCCCAGCAAGACCCTGTCTGGATTCCAAAGATTGGGGATCTGGTCAGTGAAAAAATAGCGGATAAGAAGGAATTTGGGCTTTCTTACAGAAATCCAGTACCTGTACTAGCAGTCCACGGATCAAGAACAGTGTTACTGCCGCCCCTTGCTGGAAGAAAGGAGTACCGGTCCGTAGCAATTGACGTGGTCAAACACCATCATGTGGCCGATAATAAGTAGTAGGCCCTGTGGACTCTAAAGATGTAACCGACGACCAAATCTTGCTACTATTCAAGAGGTTCAAACTGAAAGACTCATCACTTTTGAAGAATCTGCAGTGAGAAAAGGAGGACTATGCAACAAGGCCATGGAACTTGTGCCTCTTGAAAACCAAATAACAGTTCGTCAAGAAACTCCCGTCTACAATGATGTAGCATCTGACTATACTAACATGTCAAGGGAACAAGTAGTTACAACGGTTTCAAATAATCCGGATGCAATACCAACCATTGACAGAACTGCTTCTGGCTATTTCATCAACTTTGATACATTTTCTGAGGATCCCAGTGAGCCTGAAACAACGCCAACAAACACAACTTTCAAGGAACAAGTAAAAGAACTTTTTCACCAGCTTGCAAATACATATCTGGTTTTACCATGGGTTGAATTTTGGATTGTGTTGGGCATACTTTTTCTCCTACTATGGCTCATTCTTGTTTTAAGTTTGGGAAAACTGATAGATGGAAAATATAGTAAAATGGTCACAGAAAGTAAGAACATCAACTTGCTCCTGACGCCACACAAATTATCTCATCGTGAACAAAGAGACCTGTCATTAGTGAACATCACAGCCGTTCCTCTACCTGGTGGTATAGCTTGGGATAGAACTGATTATGCCATTTATGGTCCTGTTGAGCTGTTGAAGATTCCACATCAATTTAAGGTTTCCTTGAGTAACTTTGTTTCAAACAGTACATTTTCTGATGATTGGGACTTTGAGACTGTTAATAACATGATGGCAGACTTAAA
>NW_027611744.1:0-89000 GCF_964261635.1 Lissotriton helveticus
GTAAGCAAAACTCTGTAAAAATGGCAATTTTGGTCACTGTGAGGGTTTAAAAACTGGTTATTCAACACAAGGCACGATCCAATTGACATTTTGAATCATTTTTGGTAAAGTCCAAAATATCAATTTTTGGACAAAAAACGATGACCGCGGAGCTGTCGAACGTTCCCAAAATGGTCAATTCTGATGAAATTTTAACATTTAATCTTTTGACTGCAAATTACTATTGGATATGAATTATTACCTTTTCAATTAAAATAAGTGTGTTTAAAGTCATTTCTCTGCCTGAAATCGATCAAAATTGAAGCTTCTGAGTAATCAAAACTCTGTAAAAATGGCAATTTTGGTCACTGTGAGGGTTTAAAAAGTGGTTATTCAACATGAGGCACGATCCAATTGACATTTTGAATCATTTTTGGTAAAGTCCAAAAAATCAATTTTCGGACGAAAAACGATGACCGCGGAGCTGTCGAACGTTCCCAAAATGGTCAATTCTGATGAAATTTTAACATTTAATCTTTTGACTGCAAATTACTGTTGGATGTGAAATATTACCTTTTCAACTAAAATAAGTGTGTTTAAAGTAATTTCTCTGCCTGAAATTGGTCAAAATTGAAGCTTCTGAGTAAGCAAAACTCTGTAAAAATGGCAATTTTGGTCACTGTGAGGGTTTAAAAAGTGGTTATTCAACATGAGGCACGATCCAATTGACATTTTGAATCATTTTTGGTAAAGTCCAAAAAATCAATTTTCGGACGAAAAACGATGACAGCGGAGCTGTCGAACGTTCCCAAAATGGTCAATTCTGATTAAATGTTAACATTTAATCTTTTGACTGCAAATTACTGTTGGATGTGATTTATTACCTTTTCAACTAAAATAAGTGTGTTTAAAGTCATTTCTCTGCCTGAAATTGGTCAAAATTGAAGCTTCTGAGTAAGCAAAACTCTGTAAAAATGGCAATTTTGGTCACTGTGAGGGTTTAAAAAGTGGTTATTCAACACAAGGCACGATCCAATTGACATTTTGAATCATTTTTGGTAAAGTCCAAAAAATCAATTTTCGGACCAAAAACGATGACCGCGGAGCTGTCGAACGTTCCCAAAATGGTCAATTCTGATGAAATTTTAACATTTAATCTTTTGACTGCAACTTACTGTTGGATATGAATTATTACCTTTTCAATTAAAATAAGTGTGTTTAAAGTCATTTCTCTGCCTGAAATTGGTCAAAATTGAAGCTTCTGAGTAATCAAAACTCTGTAAAAATGGCAATTTTGGTCACTGTGAGGGTTTACAAAGTGGTTATTCAACATGAGGCACGATCCAATTGACATTTTGAATCATTTTTGGTAAAGTCCAAAAAATCAATTTTCGGACGAAAAACGATGACCGCGGAGCTGTCGAACGTTCCCAAAATGGTCAATTCTGATTAAATTTTAACATTTAATCTTTTGACTGCAAATTACTGTTGGATGTGAATTATTACCTTTTCAACTAAAATAAGTGTGTTTAAAGTCATTTCTGTGCCTGAAATTGGTCAAAATTGAAGCTTCTGAGTAAGCAAAACTCTGTAAAAATGGCAATTTTGGTCACTGTGAGGGTGTAAAAACTGGTTATTCAACACAAGGCACGATCCAATTGACATTTTGAATCATTTTTGGTAAAGTCCAAAAAATCAATTTTCGGACAAAAAACGATGACCGCGGAGCTGTCGAACGTTCCCAAAATGGTCAATTCTGATTAAATTTTAACATTTAATCTTTTGACTGCAAATTACTGTTGGATGTGAATTATTACCTTTTCAACTAAAATAAGTGTGTTTAAAGTCATTTCTGTGCCTGAAATTGGTCAAAATTGAAGCTTCTGAGTAATCAAAACTCTGTAAAAATGGCAATTTTGGTCACTGTGAGGGTTTAAAAAGTGGTTATTCAACATGAGGCACGATCCAATTGACATTTTGAATCATTTTTGGTAAAGTCCAAAAAATCAATTTTCTGACAAAAAACGGTGACCGCGGAGCTGTCGAACGTTCCCAAAATGGTCAATTCTGATGAAATTTTAACATTTAATCTTTTGACTGCAAATTACTGTTGGATATGAATTATTACCTTTTCAATTAAAATAAGTGTGTTTAAAGTAATTTCTCTGCCTGAAATTGGTCAAAATTGAAGCTTCTGAGTAAGCAAAACTCTGTAAAAATGGCAATTTTGGTCACTGTGAGGGTTTAAAAAGTGGTTATTCAACATGAGGCACGATCCAATTGACATTTTGAATCATTTTTGGTAAAGTCCAAAAAATCAATTTTCGGACGAAAAACGATGACCGCGGAGCTGTCGAACGTTCCCAAAATGGTCAATTCTGATTAAATGTTAACATTTAATCTTTTGACTGCAAATTACTGTTGGATGTGATTTATTACCTTTTCAACTAAAATAAGTGTGTTTAAAGTCATTTCTCTGCCTGAAATTGGTCAAAATTGAAGCTTCTGAGTAAGCAAAACTCTGTAAAAATGGCAATTTTGGTCACTGTGAGGGTTTAAAAAGTGGTTATTCAACACAAGGCACGATCCAATTGACATTTTGAATCATTTTTGGTAAAGTCCAAAAAATCAATTTTCGGACCAAAAACGATGACCGCGGAGCTGTCGAACGTTCCCAAAATGGTCAATTCTGATGAAATTTTAACATTTAATCTTTTGACTGCAACTTACTGTTGGATATGAATTATTACCTTTTCAATTAAAATAAGTGTGTTTAAAGTCATTTCTCTGCCTGAAATTGGTCAAAATTGAAGCTTCTGAGTAATCAAAACTCTGTAAAAATGGCAATTTTGGTCACTGTGAGGGTTTACAAAGTGGTTATTCAACATGAGGCACGATCCAATTGACATTTTGAATCATTTTTGGTAAAGTCCAAAAAATCAATTTTCGGACGAAAAACGATGACCGCGGAGCTGTCGAACGTTCCCAAAATGGTCAATTCTGATTAAATTTTAACATTTAATCTTTTGACTGCAAATTACTGTTGGATGTGAATTATTACCTTTTCAACTAAAATAAGTGTGTTTAAAGTCATTTCTGTGCCTGAAATTGGTCAAAATTGAAGCTTCTGAGTAAGCAAAACTCTGTAAAAATGGCAATTTTGGTCACTGTGAGGGTGTAAAAACTGGTTATTCAACACAAGGCACGATCCAATTGACATTTTGAATCATTTTTGGTAAAGTCCAAAAAATCAATTTTCGGACAAAAAACGATGACCGCTGAGCTGTCGAACGTTCCCAAAATGGTTAATTCTGATGAAATTTTAACATTTAATCTTTTGACTGCAAATTACTGTTGGATATGAATTATTACATTTTCAATTAAAATAAGTGTGTTTAAAGTCATTTCTCTGCCTGAAATTGGTCAAAATTTAAGCTTCTGAGTAATCAAAACTCTGTAAAAATGGCAATTTTGGTCACTGTGAGGGTTTAAAAAGTGGTTATTCAACATGAGGCACGATCCAATTGACATTTTGAATCATTTTTGGTAAAGTCCAAAAAGCTGTCGAACGTTCCCAAAATGGTCAATTCTGATGAAATTTTAACATTTAATCTTTTGACTGCAAATTACTGTTGGATATGAATTATTACCTTTTCAATTAAAATAAGTGTGTTTAAAGTCATTTCTCTGCCTGAAATCGGTCAAAATTGAAGCTTCTGAGTAATCAAAACTCTGTAAAAATGGCAATTTTGGTCACTGTGAGGGTTTAAAAAGTGGATATTCAACATGAGGCACGATCCAATTGACATTTTGAATCATTTTTGGTAAAGTCCAAAAAATCAATTTTCGGACGAAAAACGATGACCGCGGAGCTGTCGAACGTTCCCAAAATGGTCAATTCTGATGAAATTTTAACATTTAATCTTTTGACTGCAAATTACTGTTGGATGTGAAATATTACCTTTTCAACTAAAATAAGTGTGTTTAAAGTCATTTCTCTGCCTGAAATTGGTCAAAATTGAAGCTTCTGAGTAAGCAAAACTCTGTAAAAATGGCAATTTTGGTCACTGTGAGGGTGTAAAAACTGGTTATTCAACACAAGGCACGATCCAATTGACATTTTGAATCATTTTTGGTAAAGTCCAAAAAATCAATTTTCGGACAAAAAACGATGACCGCGGAGCTGTCGAACGTTCCCAAAATGGTCAATTCTGATGAAATTTTAACATTTAATCTTTTGACTGCAAATTACTGTTGGATATGAATTATTACCTTTTCAATTAAAATAAGTGTGTTTAAAGTCATTTCTCTGCCTGAAATCGGTCAAAATTGAAGCTTCTGAGTAATCAAAACTCTGTAAAAATGGCAATTTTGGTCACTGTGAGGGTTTAAAAAGTGGTTATTCAACATGAGGCACGATCCAATTGACATTTTGAATCATTTTTGGTAAAGTCCAAAAAATCAATTTTCGGACGAAAAACGATGACCGCGGAGCTGTCGAACGTTCCCAAAATGGTCAATTCTGATTAAATTTTAACATTTAATCTTTTGGCTGCAAATTACTGTTGGATGTGAATTATTACCTTTTCAACTAAAATAAGTGTGTTTAAAGTCATTTCTGTGCCTGAAATTGGTCAAAATTGAAGCTTCTGAGTAAGCAAAACTCTGTAAAAATGGCAATTTTGGTCACTGTGAGGGTTTAAAAACTGGTTATTCAACACAAGGCACGATCCAATTGACATTTTGAATCATTTTTGGTAAAGTCCAAAATATCAATTTTTGGACAAAAAACGATGACCGCGGAGCTGTCGAACGTTCCCAAAATGGTCAATTCTGATGAAATTTTAACATTTAATCTTTTGACTGCAAATTACTATTGGATATGAATTATTACCTTTTCAATTAAAATAAGTGTGTTTAAAGTCATTTCTCTGCCTGAAATCGATCAAAATTGAAGCTTCTGAGTAATCAAAACTCTGTAAAAATGGCAATTTTGGTCACTGTGAGGGTTTAAAAAGTGGTTATTCAACATGAGGCACGATCCAATTGACATTTTGAATCATTTTTGGTAAAGTCCAAAAAATCAATTTTCGGACGAAAAACGATGACCGCGGAGCTGTCGAACGTTCCCAAAATGGTCAATTCTGATGAAATTTTAACATTTAATCTTTTGACTGCAAATTACTGTTGGATGTGAAATATTACCTTTTCAACTAAAATAAGTGTGTTTAAAGTAATTTCTCTGCCTGAAATTGGTCAAAATTGAAGCTTCTGAGTAAGCAAAACTCTGTAAAAATGGCAATTTTGGTCACTGTGAGGGTTTAAAAAGTGGTTATTCAACATGAGGCACGATCCAATTGACATTTTGAATCATTTTTGGTAAAGTCCAAAAAATCAATTTTCGGACGAAAAACGATGACAGCGGAGCTGTCGAACGTTCCCAAAATGGTCAATTCTGATTAAATGTTAACATTTAATCTTTTGACTGCAAATTACTGTTGGATGTGATTTATTACCTTTTCAACTAAAATAAGTGTGTTTAAAGTCATTTCTCTGCCTGAAATTGGTCAAAATTGAAGCTTCTGAGTAAGCAAAACTCTGTAAAAATGGCAATTTTGGTCACTGTGAGGGTTTAAAAAGTGGTTATTCAACACAAGGCACGATCCAATTGACATTTTGAATCATTTTTGGTAAAGTCCAAAAAATCAATTTTCGGACCAAAAACGATGACCGCGGAGCTGTCGAACGTTCCCAAAATGGTCAATTCTGATGAAATTTTAACATTTAATCTTTTGACTGCAACTTACTGTTGGATATGAATTATTACCTTTTCAATTAAAATAAGTGTGTTTAAAGTCATTTCTCTGCCTGAAATTGGTCAAAATTGAAGCTTCTGAGTAATCAAAACTCTGTAAAAATGGCAATTTTGGTCACTGTGAGGGTTTACAAAGTGGTTATTCAACATGAGGCACGATCCAATTGACATTTTGAATCATTTTTGGTAAAGTCCAAAAAATCAATTTTCGGACGAAAAACGATGACCGCGGAGCTGTCGAACGTTCCCAAAATGGTCAATTCTGATTAAATTTTAACATTTAATCTTTTGACTGCAAATTACTGTTGGATGTGAATTATTACCTTTTCAACTAAAATAAGTGTGTTTAAAGTCATTTCTGTGCCTGAAATTGGTCAAAATTGAAGCTTCTGAGTAAGCAAAACTCTGTAAAAATGGCAATTTTGGTCACTGTGAGGGTGTAAAAACTGGTTATTCAACACAAGGCACGATCCAATTGACATTTTGAATCATTTTTGGTAAAGTCCAAAAAATCAATTTTCGGACAAAAAACGATGACCGCGGAGCTGTCGAACGTTCCCAAAATGGTCAATTCTGATTAAATTTTAACATTTAATCTTTTGACTGCAAATTACTGTTGGATGTGAATTATTACCTTTTCAACTAAAATAAGTGTGTTTAAAGTCATTTCTGTGCCTGAAATTGGTCAAAATTGAAGCTTCTGAGTAATCAAAACTCTGTAAAAATGGCAATTTTGGTCACTGTGAGGGTTTAAAAAGTGGTTATTCAACATGAGGCACGATCCAATTGACATTTTGAATCATTTTTGGTAAAGTCCAAAAAATCAATTTTCTGACAAAAAACGGTGACCGCGGAGCTGTCGAACGTTCCCAAAATGGTCAATTCTGATGAAATTTTAACATTTAATCTTTTGACTGCAAATTACTGTTGGATATGAATTATTACCTTTTCAATTAAAATAAGTGTGTTTAAAGTCATTTCTCTGCCTGAAATCGGTCAAAATTGAAGCTTCTGAGTAATCAAAACTCTGTAAAAATGGCAATTTTGGTCACTGTGAGGGTTTAAAAAGTGGATATTCAACATGAGGCACGATCCAATTGACATTTTGAATCATTTTTGGTAAAGTCCAAAAAATCAATTTTCGGACGAAAAACGATGACCGCGGAGCTGTCGAACGTTCCCAAAATGGTCAATTCTGATGAAATTTTAACATTTAATCTTTTGACTGCAAATTACTGTTGGATGTGAAATATTACCTTTTCAACTAAAATAAGTGTGTTTAAAGTCATTTCTCTGCCTGAAATTGGTCAAAATTGAAGCTTCTGAGTAAGCAAAACTCTGTAAAAATGGCAATTTTGGTCACTGTGAGGGTGTAAAAACTGGTTATTCAACACAAGGCACGATCCAATTGACATTTTGAATCATTTTTGGTAAAGTCCAAAAAATCAATTTTCGGACAAAAAACGATGACCGCGGAGCTGTCGAACGTTCCCAAAATGGTCAATTCTGATGAAATTTTAACATTTAATCTTTTGACTGCAAATTACTGTTGGATATGAATTATTACCTTTTCAATTAAAATAAGTGTGTTTAAAGTCATTTCTCTGCCTGAAATCGGTCAAAATTGAAGCTTCTGAGTAATCAAAACTCTGTAAAAATGGCAATTTTGGTCACTGTGAGGGTTTAAAAAGTGGTTATTCAACATGAGGCACGATCCAATTGACATTTTGAATCATTTTTGGTAAAGTCCAAAATATCAATTTTCGGACAAAAAACGATGACCGCGGAGCTGTCGAACGTTCCCAAAATGGTCAATTCTGATGAAATTTTAACATTTAATCTTTTGACTGCAAATTACTGTTGGATATGAATTATTACCTTTTCAATTAAAATAAGTGTGTTTAAAGTCATTTCTCTGCCTGAAATCGATCAAAATTGAAGCTTCTGAGTAATCAAAACTCTGTAAAAATGGCAATTTTGGTCACTGTGAGGGTTTAAAAAGTGGTTATTCAACATGAGGCACGATCCAATTGACATTTTGAATCATTTTTGGTAAAGTCCAAAAAATCTATTTTCGGACGAAAAACGATGACCGCGGAGCTGTCGAACGTTCCCAAAATGGTCAATTCTGATGAAATTTTAACATTTAATCTTTTGACTGCAAATTACTGTTGGATGTGAAATATTACCTTTTCAACTAAAATAAGTGTGTTTAAAGTAATTTCTCTGCCTGAAATTGGTCAAAATTGAAGCTTCTGAGTAAGCAAAACTCTGTAAAAATGGCAATTTTGGTCACTGTGAGGGTTTAAAAAGTGGTTATTCAACATGAGGCACGATCCAATTGACATTTTGAATCATTTTTGGTAAAGTCCAAAAAATCAATTTTCGGACGAAAAACGATGACCGCGGAGCTGTCGAACGTTCCCAAAATGGTCAATTCTGATTAAATGTTAACATTTAATCTTTTGACTGCAAATTACTGTTGGATGTGATTTATTACCTTTTCAACTAAAATAAGTGTGTTTAAAGTCATTTCTCTGCCTGAAATTGGTCAAAATTGAAGCTTCTGAGTAAGCAAAACTCTGTAAAAATGGCAATTTTGGTCACTGTGAGGGTTTAAAAAGTGGTTATTCAACACAAGGCACGATCCAATTGACATTTTGAATCATTTTTGGTAAAGTCCAAAAAATCAATTTTCGGACCAAAAACGATGACCGCGGAGCTGTCGAACGTTCCCAAAATGGTCAATTCTGATGAAATTTTAACATTTAATCTTTTGACTGCAACTTACTGTTGGATATGAATTATTACCTTTTCAATTAAAATAAGTGTGTTTAAAGTCATTTCTCTGCCTGAAATTGGTCAAAATTGAAGCTTCTGAGTAATCAAAACTCTGTAAAAATGGCAATTTTGGTCACTGTGAGGGTTTACAAAGTGGTTATTCAACATGAGGCACGATCCAATTGACATTTTGAATCATTTTTGGTAAAGTCCAAAAAATCAATTTTCGGACGAAAAACGATGACCGCGGAGCTGTCGAACGTTCCCAAAATGGTCAATTCTGATTAAATTTTAACATTTAATCTTTTGACTGCAAATTACTGTTGGATGTGAATTATTACCTTTTCAACTAAAATAAGTGTGTTTAAAGTCATTTCTGTGCCTGAAATTGGTCAAAATTGAAGCTTCTGAGTAAGCAAAACTCTGTAAAAATGGCAATTTTGGTCACTGTGAGGGTGTAAAAACTGGTTATTCAACACAAGGCACGATCCAATTGACATTTTGAATCATTTTTGGTAAAGTCCAAAAAATCAATTTTCGGACAAAAAACGATGACCGCTGAGCTGTCGAACGTTCCCAAAATGGTTAATTCTGATGAAATTTTAACATTTAATCTTTTGACTGCAAATTACTGTTGGATATGAATTATTACATTTTCAATTAAAATAAGTGTGTTTAAAGTCATTTCTCTGCCTGAAATTGGTCAAAATTGAAGCTTCTGAGTAATCAAAACTCTGTAAAAATGGCAATTTTGGTCACTGTGAGGGTTTAAAAAGTGGTTATTCAACATGAGGCACGATCCAATTGACATTTTGAATCATTTTTGGTAAAGTCCAAAAAATCAATTTTCGGACAAAAAACGGTGACCGCGGAGCTGTCGAACGTTCCCAAAATGGTCAATTCTGATGAAATTTTAACATTTAATCTTTTGACTGCAAATTACTGTTGGATATGAATTATTACCTTTTCAATTAAAATAAGTGTGTTTAAAGTCATTTCTCTGCCTGAAATCGGTCAAAATTGAAGCTTCTGAGTAATCAAAACTCTGTAAAAATGGCAATTTTGGTCACTGTGAGGGTTTAAAAAGTGGATATTCAACATGAGGCACGATCCAATTGACATTTTGAATCATTTTTGGTAAAGTCCAAAAAATCAATTTTCGGACGAAAAACGATGACCGCGGAGCTGTCGAACGTTCCCAAAATGGTCAATTCTGATGAAATTTTAACATTTAATCTTTTGACTGCAAATTACTGTTGGATGTGAAATATTACCTTTTCAACTAAAATAAGTGTGTTTAAAGTCATTTCTCTGCCTGAAATTGGTCAAAATTGAAGCTTCTGAGTAAGCAAAACTCTGTAAAAATGGCAATTTTGGTCACTGTGAGGGTGTAAAAACTGGTTATTCAACACAAGGCACGATCCAATTGACATTTTGAATCATTTTTGGTAAAGTCCAAAAAATCAATTTTCGGACAAAAAACGATGACCGCGGAGCTGTCGAACGTTCCCAAAATGGTCAATTCTGATGAAATTTTAACATTTAATCTTTTGACTGCAAATTACTGTTGGATATGAATTATTACCTTTTCAATTAAAATAAGTGTGTTTAAAGTCATTTCTCTGCCTGAAATCGGTCAAAATTGAAGCTTCTGAGTAATCAAAACTCTGTAAAAATGGCAATTTTGGTCACTGTGAGGGTTTAAAAAGTGGTTATTCAACATGAGGCACGATCCAATTGACATTTTGAATCATTTTTGGTAAAGTCCAAAAAATCAATTTTCGGACGAAAAACGATGACCGCGGAGCTGTCGAACGTTCCCAAAATGGTCAATTCTGATTAAATTTTAACATTTAATCTTTTTGCTGCAAATTACTGTTGGATGTGAATTATTACCTTTTCAACTAAAATAAGTGTGTTTAAAGTCATTTCTGTGCCTGAAATTGGTCAAAATTGAAGCTTCTGAGTAAGCAAAACTCTGTAAAAATGGCAATTTTGGTCACTGTGAGGGTTTAAAAACTGGTTATTCAACACAAGGCACGATCCAATTGACATTTTGAATCATTTTTGGTAAAGTCCAAAATATAAATTTTCGGACAAAAAACGATGACCGCGGAGCTGTCGAACGTTCCCAAAATGGTCAATTCTGATGAAATTTTAACATTTAATCTTTTGACTGCAAATTACTGTTGGATATGAATTATTACCTTTTCAATTAAAATAAGTGTGTTTAAAGTCATTTCTCTGCCTGAAATCGATCAAAATTGAAGCTTCTGAGTAATCAAAACTCTGTAAAAATGGCAATTTTGGTCACTGTGAGGGTTTAAAAAGTGGTTATTCAACATGAGGCACGATCCAATTGACATTTTGAATCATTTTTGGTAAAGTCCAAAAAATCAATTTTCGGACGAAAAACGATGACCGCGGAGCTGTCGAACGTTCCCAAAATGGTCAATTCTGATGAAATTTTAACATTTAATCTTTTGACTGCAAATTACTGTTGGATGTGAAATATTACCTTTTCAACTAAAATAAGTGTGTTTAAAGTAATTTCTCTGCCTGAAATTGGTCAAAATTGAAGCTTCTGAGTAAGCAAAACTCTGTAAAAATGGCAATTTTGGTCACTGTGAGGGTTTAAAAAGTGGTTATTCAACATGAGGCACGATCCAATTGACATTTTGAATCATTTTTGGTAAAGTCCAAAAAATCAATTTTCGGACGAAAAACGATGACCGCGGAGCTGTCGAACGTTCCCAAAATGGTCAATTCTGATTAAATGTTAACATTTAATCTTTTGACTGCAAATTACTGTTGGATGTGATTTATTACCTTTTCAACTAAAATAAGTGTGTTTAAAGTCATTTCTCTGCCTGAAATTGGTCAAAATTGAAGCTTCTGAGTAAGCAAAACTCTGTAAAAATGGCAATTTTGGTCACTGTGAGGGTTTAAAAAGTGGTTATTCAACACAAGGCACGATCCAATTGACATTTTGAATCATTTTTGGTAAAGTCCAAAAAATCAATTTTCGGACCAAAAACGATGACCGCGGAGCTGTCGAACGTTCCCAAAATGGTCAATTCTGATGAAATTTTAACATTTAATCTTTTGACTGCAACTTACTGTTGGATATGAATTATTACCTTTTCAATTAAAATAAGTGTGTTTAAAGTCATTTCTCTGCCTGAAATTGGTCAAAATTGAAGCTTCTGAGTAATCAAAACTCTGTAAAAATGGCAATTTTGGTCACTGTGAGGGTTTACAAAGTGGTTATTCAACATGAGGCACGATCCAATTGACATTTTGAATCATTTTTGGTAAAGTCCAAAAAATCAATTTTCGGACGAAAAACGATGACCGCGGAGCTGTCGAACGTTCCCAAAATGGTCAATTCTGATTAAATTTTAACATTTAATCTTTTGACTGCAAATTACTGTTAGATGTGAATTATTACCTTTTCAACTAAAATAAGTGTGTTTAAAGTCATTTCTGTGCCTGAAATTGGTCAAAATTGAAGCTTCTGAGTAAGCAAAACTCTGTAAAAATGGCAATTTTGGTCACTGTGAGGGTGTAAAAACTGGTTATTCAACACAAGGCACGATCCAATTGACATTTTGAATCATTTTTGGTAAAGTCCAAAAAATCAATTTTCGGACAAAAAACGATGACCGCTGAGCTGTCGAACGTTCCCAAAATGGTTAATTCTGATGAAATTTTAACATTTAATCTTTTGACTGCAAATTACTGTTGGATATGAATTATTACATTTTCAATTAAAATAAGTGTGTTTAAAGTCATTTCTCTGCCTGAAATTGGTCAAAATTGAAGCTTCTGAGTAATCAAAACTCTGTAAAAATGGCAATTTTGGTCACTGTGAGGGTTTAAAAAGTGGTTATTCAACATGAGGCACGATCCAATTGACATTTTGAATCATTTTTGGTAAAGTCCAAAAAATCAATTTTCGGACAAAAAACGGTGACCGCGGAGCTGTCGAACGTTCCCAAAATGGTCAATTCTGATGAAATTTTAACATTTAATCTTTTGACTGCAAATTACTGTTGGATATGAATTATTACCTTTTCAATTAAAATAAGTGTGTTTAAAGTCATTTCTCTGCCTGAAATCGGTCAAAATTGAAGCTTCTGAGTAATCAAAACTCTGTAAAAATGGCAATTTTGGTCACTGTGAGGGTTTAAAAAGTGGATATTCAACATGAGGCACGATCCAATTGACATTTTGAATCATTTTTGGTAAAGTCCAAAAAATCAATTTTCGGACGAAAAACGATGACCGCGGAGCTGTCGAACGTTCCCAAAATGGTCAATTCTGATGAAATTTTAACATTTAATCTTTTGACTGCAAATTACTGTTGGATGTGAAATATTACCTTTTCAACTAAAATAAGTGTGTTTAAAGTCATTTCTCTGCCTGAAATTGGTCAAAATTGAAGCTTCTGAGTAAGCAAAACTCTGTAAAAATGGCAATTTTGGTCACTGTGAGGGTTTAAAAAGTGGTTATTCAACACAAGGCACGATCCAATTGACATTTTGAATCATTTTTGGTAAAGTCCAAAAAATCAATTTTCAGACAAAAAACGATGACCGCGGAGCTGTCGAACGTTCCCAAAATGGTCAATTCTGATGAAATTTTAACATTTAATCTTTTGACTGCAACTTACTGTTGGATATGAATTATTACCTTTTCAATTAAAATAAGTGTGTTTAAAGTCATTTCTCTGCCTGAAATTGGTCAAAATTGAAGCTTCTGAGTAATCAAAACTCTGTAAAAATGGCAATTTTGGTCACTGTGAGGGTTTACAAAGTGGTTATTCAACATGAGGCACAATCCAATTGACATTTTGAATCATTTTTGGTAAAGTCCAAAAAATCAATTTTCGGACGAAAAACGATGACCGCGGAGCTGTCGAACGTTCCCAAAATGGTCAATTCTGATTACATTTTAACATTTAATCTTTTGACTGCAAATTACTGTTGGATGTGAATTATTACCTTTTCAACTAAAATAAGTGTGTTTAAAGTCATTTCTGTGCCTGAAATTGGTCAAAATTGAAGCTTCTGAGTAAGCAAAACTCTGTAAAAATGGCAATTTTGGTCACTGTGAGGGTGTAAAAACTGGTTATTCAACACAAGGCACGATCCAATTGACATTTTGAATCATTTTTGGTAAAGTCCAAAAAATCAATTTTCGGACAAAAAACGATGACCGCGGAGCTGTCGAACGTTCCCAAAATGGTTAATTCTGATGAAATTTTAACATTTAATCTTTTGACTGCAAATTACTGTTGGATATGAATTATTACCTTTTCAATTAAAATAAGTGTGTTTAAAGTCATTTCTCTGCCTGAAATTGGTCAAAATTGAAGCTTCTGAGTAATCAAAACTCTGTAAAAATGGCAATTTTGGTCACTGTGAGGGTTTAAAAAGTGGTTATTCAACATGAGGCACGATCCAATTGACATTTTGAATCATTTTTGGTAAAGTCCAAAAAATCAATTTTCGGACGAAAAACGATGACCGCGGAGCTGTCGAACGTTCCCAAAATGGTCAATTCTGATGAAATTTTAACATTTAATCTTTTGACTGCAAATTACTGTTGGATGTGAAATATTACCTTTTCAACTAAAATAAGTGTGTTTAAAGTAATTTCTCTGCCTGAAATTGGTCAAAATTGAAGCTTCTGAGTAAGCAAAACTCTGTAAAAATGGCAATTTTGGTCACTGTGAGGGTTTAAAAAGTGGATATTCAACACAAGGCACGATCCAATTGACATTTTGAATCATTTTTGGTAAAGTCCAAAAAATCAATTTTCAGACAAAAAACGATGACCGCGGAGCTGTCGAACGTTCCCAAAATGGTCAATTCTGATGAAATTTTAACATTTAATCTTTTGACTGCAACTTACTGTTGGATATGAATTATTACCTTTTCAATTAAAATAAGTGTGTTTAAAGTCATTTCTCTGCCTGAAATTGGTCAAAATTGAAGCTTCTGAGTAATCAAAACTCTGTAAAAATGGCAATTTTGGTCACTGTGAGGGTTTACAAAGTGGTTATTCAACATGAGGCACAATCCAATTGACATTTTGAATCATTTTTGGTAAAGTCCAAAAAATCAATTTTCGGACGAAAAACGATGACCGCGGAGCTGTCGAACGTTCCCAAAATGGTCAATTCTGATTAAATTTTAACATTTAATCTTTTGACTGCAAATTACTGTTGGATGTGAATTATTACCTTTTCAACTAAAATAAGTGTGTTTAAAGTCATTTCTGTGCCTGAAATTGGTCAAAATTGAAGCTTCTGAGTAAGCAAAACTCTGTAAAAATGGCAATTTTGGTCACTGTGAGGGTGTAAAAACTGGTTATTCAACACAAGGCACGATCCAATTGACATTTTGAATCATTTTTGGTAAAGTCCAAAAAATCAATTTTCGGACAAAAAACGATGACCGCGGAGCTGTCGAACGTTCCCAAAATGGTTAATTCTGATGAAATTTTAACATTTAATCTTTTGACTGCAAATTACTGTTGGATATGAATTATTACCTTTTCAATTAAAATAAGTGTGTTTAAAGTCATTTCTCTGCCTGAAATTGGTCAAAATTGAAGCTTCTGAGTAATCAAAACTCTGTAAAAATGGCAATTTTGGTCACTGTGAGGGTTTAAAAAGTGGTTATTCAACATGAGGCACGATCCAATTGACATTTTGAATCATTTTTGGTAAAGTCCAAAAAATCAATTTTCGGACGAAAAACGATGACCGCGGAGCTGCCGAACGTTCCCAAAATGGTCAATTCTGATGAAATTTTAACATTTAATCTTTTGACTGCAAATTACTGTTGGATGTGAATTATTACCTTTTCAACTAAAATAAGTGTGTTTAAAGTCATTTCTCTGCCTGAAATTGGTCAAAATTGAAGCTTCTGAGTAAGCAAAACTCTGTAAAAATGGCAATTTTGGTCACTGTGAGGGTTTAAAAACTGGTTATTCAACACAAGGCACGATCCAATTGACATTTTGAATCATTTTTGGTAAAGTCCAAAATATCAATTTTCGGACAAAAAACGATGACCGCGGAGCTGTCAAACGTTCCCAAAATGGTCAATTCTGATGAAATTTTAACATTTAATCTTTTGACTGCAAATTACTGTTGGATATGAATTATTACCTTTTCAATTAAAATAAGTGTGTTTAAAGTCATTTCTCTGCCTGAAATCGATCAAAATTGAAGCTTCTGAGTAATCAAAACTCTGTAAAAATGGCAATTTTGGTCACTGTGAGGGTTTAAAAAGTGGTTATTCAACATGAGGCACGATCCAATTGACATTTTGAATCATTTTTGGTAAAGTCCAAAAAATCAATTTTCGGACGAAAAACGATGACCGCGGAGCTGTCGAACGTTCCCAAAATGGTCAATTCTGATGAAATTTTAACATTTAATCTTTTGACTGCAAATTACTGTTGGATGTGAAATATTACCTTTTCAACTAAAATAAGTGTGTTTAAAGTAATTTCTCTGCCTGAAATTGGTCAAAATTGAAGCTTCTGAGTAAGCAAAACTCTGTAAAAATGGCAATTTTGGTCACTGTGAGGGTTTAAAAAGTGGTTATTCAACATGAGGCACGATCCAATTGACATTTTGAATCATTTTTGGTAAAGTCCAAAAAATCAATTTTCGGACAAAAAACGGTGACCGCGGAGCTGTCGAACGTTCCCAAAATGGTCAATTCTGATGAAATTTTAACATTTAATCTTTTGACTGCAAATTACTGTTGGATATGAATTATTACCTTTTCAATTAAAATAAGTGTGTTTAAAGTCATTTCTCTGCCTGAAATCGGTCAAAATTGAAGCTTCTGAGTAATCAAAACTCTGTAAAAATGGCAATTTTGGTCACTGTGAGGGTTTAAAAAGTGGATATTCAACATGAGGCACGATCCAATTGACATTTTGAATCATTTTTGGTAAAGTCCAAAAAATCAATTTTCGGACGAAAAACGATGACCGCGGAGCTGTCGAACGTTCCCAAAATGGTCAAATCTGATGAAATTTTAACATTTAATCTTTTGACTGCAAATTACTGTTGGATGTGAAATATTACCTTTTCAACTAAAATAAGTGTGTTTAAAGTCATTTCTCTGCCTGAAATTGGTCAAAATTGAAGCTTCTGAGTAAGCAAAACTCTGTAAAAATGGCAATTTTGGTCACTGTGAGGGTTTAAAAAGTGGTTATTCAACATGAGGCACGATCCAATTGACATTTTGAATCATTTTTGGTAAAGTCCAAAAAATCAATTTTCGGACGAAAAACGATGACCGCGGAGCTGTCGAACGTTCCCAAAATGGTCAATTCTGATTAAATGTTAACATTTAATCTTTTGACTGCAAATTACTGTTGGATGTGATTTATTACCTTTTCAACTAAAATAAGTGTGTTTAAAGTCATTTCTCTGCCTGAAATTGGTCAAAATTGAAGCTTCTGAGTAATCAAAACTCTGTAAAAATGGCAATTTTGGTCACTGTGAGGGTTTAAAAAGTGGTTATTCAACACAAGGCACGATCCAATTGACATTTTGAATCATTTTTGGTAAACTCCAAAAAATCAATTTTCAGACAAAAAACGATGACCGCGGAGCTGTCGAACGTTCCCAAAATGGTCAATTCTGATGAAATTTTAACATTTAATCTTTTGACTGCAACTTACTGTTGGATATGAATTATTACCTTTTCAATTAAAATAAGTGTGTTTAAAGTCATTTCTCTGCCTGAAATTGGTCAAAATTGAAGCTTCTGAGTAATCAAAACTCTGTAAAAATGGCAATTTTGGTCACTGTGAGGGTTTACAAAGTGGTTATTCAACATGAGGCACAATCCAATTGACATTTTGAATCATTTTTGGTAAAGTCCAAAAAATCAATTTTCGGACGAAAAACGATGACCGCGGAGCTGTCGAACGTTCCCAAAATGGTCAATTCTGATTAAATTTTAACATTTAATCTTTTGACTGCAAATTACTGTTGGATGTGAATTATTACCTTTTCAACTAAAATAAGTGTGTTTAAAGTCATTTCTGTGCCTGAAATTGGTCAAAATTGAAGCTTCTGAGTAAGCAAAACTCTGTAAAAATGGCAATTTTGGTCACTGTGAGGGTGTAAAAACTGGTTATTCAACACAAGGCACGATCCAATTGACATTTTGAATCATTTTTGGTAAAGTCCAAAAAATCAATTTTCGGACAAAAAACGATGACCGCGGAGCTGTCGAACGTTCCCAAAATGGTTAATTCTGATGAAATTTTAACATTTAATCTTTTGACTGCAAATTACTGTTGGATATGAATTATTACCTTTTCAATTAAAATAAGTGTGTTTAAAGTCATTTCTCTGCCTGAAATTGGTCAAAATTGAAGCTTCTGAGTAATCAAAACTCTGTAAAAATGGCAATTTTGGTCACTGTGAGGGTTTAAAAAGTGGTTATTCAACATGAGGCACGATCCAATTGACATTTTGAATCATTTTTGGTAAAGTCAAAAAATAAATTTTCGGACAAAAAACGGTGACCGCGGAGCTGTCGAACGTTCCCAAAATGGTCAATTCTGATGAAATTTTAACATTTAATCTTTTGACTGCAAATTACTGTTGGATATGAATTATTACCTTTTCAATTAAAATAAGTGTGTTTAAAGTCATTTCTCTGCCTGAAATCGGTCAAAATTGAAGCTTCTGAGTAATCAAAACTCTGTAAAAATGGCAATTTTGGTCACTGTGAGGGTTTAAAAAGTGGTTATTCAACATGAGGCACGATCCAATTGACATTTTGAATCATTTTTGGTAAAGTCCAAAAAATCAATTTTCGGACGAAAAACGATGACCGCGGAGCTGTCGAACGTTCCCAAAATGGTCAATTCTGATTAAATTTTAACATTTAATCTTTTGGCTGCAAATTACTGTTGGATGTGAATTATTACCTTTTCAACTAAAATAAGTGTGTTTAAAGTCATTTCTGTGCCTGAAATTGGTCAAAATTGAAGCTTCTGAGTAAGCAAAACTCTGTAAAAATGGCAATTTTGGTCACTGTGAGGGTTTAAAAACTGGTTATTCAACACAAGGCACGATCCAATTGACATTTTGAATCATTTTTGGTAAAGTCCAAAAAATCAATTTTCGGACAAAAAACGATGACCGCGGAGCTGTCGAACGTTCCCAAAATGGTCAATTCTGATGAAATTTTAACATTTAATCTTTTGACTGCAAATTACTGTTGGATATGAATTATTACCTTTTCAATTAAAATAAGTGTGTTTAAAGTCATTTCTCTGCCTGAAATTGGTCAAAATTGAAGCTTCTGAGTAATCAAAACTCTGTAAAAATGGCAATTTTGGTCACTGTGAGGGTTTACAAAGTGGTTATTCAACATGAGGCACGATCCAATTGACATTTTGAATCATTTTTGGTAAAGTCCAAAAAATCAATTTTCGGACGAAAAACGATGACCGCGGAGCTGCCGAACGTTCCCAAAATGGTCAATTCTGATGAAATTTTAACATTTAATCTTTTGACTGCAAATTACTGTTGGATGTGAATTATTACCTTTTCAACTAAAATAAGTGTGTTTAAAGTCATTTCTCTACCTGAAATTGGTCAAAATTGAAGCTTCTGAGTAAGCAAAACTCTGTAAAAATGGCAATTTTGGTCACTGTGAGGGTTTAAAAACTGGTTATTCAACACAAGGCACGATCCAATTGACATTTTGAATCATTTTTGGTAAAGTCCAAAATATCAATTTTCGGACAAAAAACGATGACCGCGGAGCTGTCGAACGTTCCCAAAATGGTCAATTCTGATGAAATTTTAACATTTAATCTTTTGACTGCAAATTACTGTTGGATATGAATTATTACCTTTTCAATTAAAATAAGTGTGTTTAAAGTCATTTCTCTGCCTGAAATCGATCAAAATTGAAGCTTCTGAGTAATCAAAACTCTGTAAAAATGGCAATTTTGGTCACTGTGAGGGTTTAAAAAGTGGTTATTCAACATGAGGCACGATCCAATTGACATTTTGAATCATTTTTGGTAAAGTCCAAAAAATCAATTTTCGGACGAAAAACGATGACCGCGGAGCTGTCGAACGTTCCCAAAATGGTCAATTCTGATGAAATTTTAACATTTAATCTTTTGACTGCAAATTACTGTTGGATGTGAAATATTACCTTTTCAACTAAAATAAGTGTGTTTAAAGTAATTTCTCTGCCTGAAATTGGTCAAAATTGAAGCTTCTGAGTAAGCAAAACTCTGTAAAAATGGCAATTTTGGTCACTGTGAGGGTTTAAAAAGTGGTTATTCAACATGAGGCACGATCCAATTGACATTTTGAATCATTTTTGGTAAAGTCCAAAAAATCAATTTTCGGACGAAAAACGATGACCGCGGAGCTGTCGAACGTTCCCAAAATGGTCAATTCTGATTAAATGTTAACATTTAATCTTTTGACTGCAAATTACTGTTGGATGTGATTTATTACCTTTTCAACTAAAATAAGTGTGTTTAAAGTCATTTCTCTGCCTGAAATTGGTCAAAATTGAAGCTTCTGAGTAAGCAAAACTCTGTAAAAATGGCAATTTTGGTCACTGTGAGGGTTTAAAAAGTGGTTATTCAACACAAGGCACGATCCAATTGACATTTTGAATCATTTTTGGTAAAGTCCAAAAAATCAATTTTCGGACCAAAAACGATGACCGCGGATCTGTCGAACGTTCCCAAAATGGTCAATTCTGATGAAATTTTAACATTTAATCTTTTGACTGCAACTTACTGTTGGATATGAATTATTACCTTTTCAATTAAAATAAGTGTGTTTAAAGTCATTTCTCTGCCTGAAATTGGTCAAAATTGAAGCTTCTGAGTAATCAAAACTCTGTAAAAATGGCAATTTTGGTCACTGTGAGGGTTTACAAAGTGGTTATTCAACATGAGGCACGATCCAATTGACATTTTGAATCATTTTTGGTAAAGTCCAAAAAATCAATTTTCGGACGAAAAACGATGACCGCGGAGCTGTCGAACGTTCCCAAAATGGTCAATTCTGATTAAATTTTAACATTTAATCTTTTGACTGCAAATTACTGTTGGATGTGAATTATTACCTTTTCAACTAAAATAAGTGTGTTTAAAGTCATTTCTGTGCCTGAAATTGGTCAAAATTGAAGCTTCTGAGTAAGCAAAACTCTGTAAAAATGGCAATTTTGGTCACTGTGAGGGTGTAAAAACTGGTTATTCAACACAAGGCACGATCCAATTGACATTTTGAATCATTTTTGGTAAAGTCCAAAAAATCAATTTTCGGACAAAAAACGATGACCGCTGAGCTGTCGAACGTTCCCAAAATGGTTAATTCTGATGAAATTTTAACATTTAATCTTTTGACTGCAAATTACTGTTGGATATGAATTATTACATTTTCAATTAAAATAAGTGTGTTTAAAGTCATTTCTCTGCCTGAAATTGGTCAAAATTGAAGCTTCTGAGTAATCAAAACTCTGTAAAAATGGCAATTTTGGTCACTGTGAGGGTTTAAAAAGTGGTTATTCAACATGAGGCACGATCCAATTGACATTTTGAATCATTTTTGGTAAAGTCCAAAAAATCAATTTTCGGACGAAAAACGATGACCGCGGAGCTGTCGAACGTTCCCAAAATGGTCAATTCTGATGAAATTTTAACATTTAATCTTTTGACTGCAAATTACTGTTGGATGTGAAATATTACCTTTTCAACTAAAATAAGTGTGTTTAAAGTCATTTCGCTGCCTGAAATTGGTCAAAATTGAAGCTTCTGAGTAAGCAAAACTCTGTAAAAATGGCAATTTTGGTCACTGTGAGGGTTTAAAAAGTGGTTATTCAACATGAGGCACGATCCAATTGACATTTTGAATCATTTTTGGTAAAGTCCAAAAAATCAATTTTCGGACGAAAAACGATGACCGCGGAGCTGTCAAACGTTCCCAAAATGGTCAATTCTCATTAAATGTTAACATTTAATCTTTTGACTGCAAATTACTGTTGGATGTGATTTATTACCTTTTCAACTAAAATAAGTGTGTTTAAAGTCATTTCTCTGCCTGAAATTGGTCAAAATTGAAGCTTCTGAGTAAGCAAAACTCTGTAAAAATGGCAATTTTGGTCACTGTGAGGGTTTAAAAAGTGGTTATTCAACACAAGGCACGATCCAATTGACATTTTGAATCATTTTTGGTAAAGTCCAAAAAATCAATTTTCAGACAAAAAACGATGACCGCGGAGCTGTCGAACGTTCCCAAAATGGTCAATTCTGATGAAATTTTAACATTTAATCTTTTGACTGCAACTTACTGTTGGATATGAATTATTACCTTTTCAATTAAAATAAGTGTGTTTAAAGTCATTTCTCTGCCTGAAATTGGTCAAAATTGAAGCTTCTGAGTAATCAAAACTCTGTAAAAATGGCAATTTTGGTCACTGTGAGGGTTTACAAAGTGGTTATTCAACATGAGGCACAATCCAATTGACATTTTGAATCATTTTTGGTAAAGTCCAAAAAATCAATTTTCGGACGAAAAACGATGACCGCGGAGCTGTCGAACGTTCCCAAAATGGTCAATTCTGATAAAATTTTAACATTTAATCTTTTGACTGCAAATTACTGTTGGATGTGAATTATTACCTTTTCAACTAAAATAAGTGTGTTTAAAGTCATTTCTGTGCCTGAAATTGGTCAAAATTGAAGCTTCTGAGTAAGCAAAACTCTGTAAAAATGGCAATTTTGGTCACTGTGAGGGTGTAAAAACTGGTTATTCAACACAAGGCACGATCCAATTGACATTTTGAATCATTTTTGGTAAAGTCCAAAAAATCAATTTTCGGACAAAAAACGATGACCGCGGAGCTGTCGAACGTTCCCAAAATGGTTAATTCTGATGAAATTTTAACATTTAATCTTTTGACTGCAAATTACTGTTGGATATGAATTATTACCTTTTCAATTAAAATAAGTGTGTTTAAAGTCATTTCTCTGCCTGAAATTGGTCAAAATTGAAGCTTCTGAGTAATCAAAACTCTGTAAAAATGGCAATTTTGGTCACTGTGAGGGTTTAAAAAGTCGTTATTCAACATGAGGCACGATCCAATTGACATTTTGAATCATTTTTGGTAAAGTCCAAAAAATCAATTTTCGGACAAAAAACGGTGACCGCGGAGCTGTCGAACGTTCCCAAAATGGTCAATTCTGATGAAATTTTAACATTTAATCTTTTGACTGCAAATTACTGTTGGATATGAATTATTACCTTTTCAATTAAAATAAGTGTGTTTAAAGTCATTTCTCTGCCTGAAATCGGTCAAAATTGAAGCTTCTGAGTAATCAAAACTCTGTAAAAATGGCAATTTTGGTCACTGTGAGGGTTTAAAAAGTGGTTATTCAACATGAGGCACGATCCAATTGACATTTTGAATCATTTTTGGTAAAGTCCAAAAAATCAATTTTCGGACGAAAAACGATGACCGCGGAGCTGTCGAACGTTCCCAAAATGGTCAATTCTGATTAAATTTTAAGATTTAATCTTTTGGCTGCAAATTACTGTTGGATGTGAATTATTACCTTTTCAACTAAAATAAGTGTGTTTAAAGTCATTTCTGTGCCTGAAATTGGTCAAAATTGAAGCTTCTGAGTAAGCAAAACTCTGTAAAAATGGCAATTTTGGTCACTGTGAGGGTTTAAAAACTGGTTATTCAACACAAGGCACGATCCAATTGACATTTTGAATCATTTTTGGTAAAGTCCAAAAAATCAATTTTCGGACAAAAAACGATGACCGCGGAGCTGTCGAACGTTCCCAAAATGGTCAATTCTGATGAAATTTTAACATTTAATCTTTTGACTGCAAATTACTGTTGGATATGAATTATTACCTTTTCAATTAAAATAAGTGTGTTTAAAGTCATTTCTCTGCCTGAAATTGGTCAAAATTGAAGCTTCTGAGTAATCAAAACTCTGTAAAAATGGCAATTTTGGTCACTGTGAGGGTTTAAAAAGTGGTTATTCAACACAAGGCACGATCCAATTGACATTTTGAATAATTTTTGGTAAAGTCCAAAAAATCAATGTTCGGACCAAAAACGATGACCGCGGAGCTGTCGAACGTTCCCAAAATGGTCAATTCTGATGAAATTTTAACATTTAATCTTTTGACTGCAACTTACTGTTGGATATGAATTATTACCTTTTCAATTAAAATAAGTGTGTTTAAAGTCATTTCTCTGCCTGAAATTGGTCAAAATTGAAGCTTCTGAGTAATCAAAACTCTGTAAAAATGGCAATTTTGGTCACTGTGAGGGTTTACAAAGTGGTTATTCAACATGAGGCACGATCCAATTGACATTTTGAATCATTTTTGGTAAAGTCCAAAAAATCAATTTTCGGACGAAAAACGATGACCGCGGAGCTGTCGAACGTTCCCAAAATGGTCAATTCTGATTAAATTTTAACATTTAATCTTTTGACTGCAAATTACTGTTGGATGTGAATTATTACCTTTTCAACTAAAATAAGTGTGTTTAAAGTCATTTCTGTGCCTGAAATTGGTCAAAATTGAAGCTTCTGAGTAAGCAAAACTCTGTAAAAATGGCAATTTTGGTCACTGTGAGGGTGTAAAAACTGGTTATTCAACACAAGGCACGATCCAATTGACATTTTGATTCATTTTTGGTAAAGTCCAAAAAATCAATTTTCGGACAAAAAACGATGACCGCTGAGCTGTCGAACGTTCCCAAAATGGTTAATTCTGATGAAATTTTAACATTTAATCTTTTGACTGCAAATTACTGTTGGATATGAATTATTACATTTTCAATTAAAATAAGTGTGTTTAAAGTCATTTCTCTGCCTGAAATTGGTCAAAATTGAAGCTTCTGAGTAATCAAAACTCTGTAAAAATGGCAATTTTGGTCACTGTGAGGGTTTAAAAAGTGGTTATTCAACATGAGGCACGATCCAATTGACATTTTGAATCATTTTTGGTAAAGTCCAAAAAATCAATTTTCGGACAAAAAACGGTGACCGCGGAGCTGTCGAACGTTCCCAAAATGGTCAATTCTGATGAAATTTTAACATTTAATCTTTTGACTGCAAATTACTGTTGGATATGAATTATTACCTTTTCAATTAAAATAAGTGTGTTTAAAGTCATTTCTCTGCCTGAAATCGGTCAAAATTGAAGCTTCTGAGTAATCAAAACTCTGTAAAAATGGCAATTTTGGTCACTGTGAGGGTTTAAAAAGTGGATATTCAACATGAGGCACGATCCAATTGACATTTTGAATCATTTTTGGTAAAGTCCAAAAAATCAATTTTCGGACGAAAAACGATGACCGCGGAGCTGTCGAACGTTCCCAAAATGGTCAATTCTGATGAAATTTTAACATTTAATCTTTTGACTGCAAATTACTGTTGGATGTGAAATATTACCTTTTCAACTAAAATAAGTGTGTTTAAAGTCATTTCTCTGCCTGAAATTGGTCAAAATTGAAGCTTCTGAGTAAGCAAAACTCTGTAAAAATGGCAATTTTGGTCACTGTGAGGGTTTAAAAAGTGGTTATTCAACATGAGGCACGATCCAATTGACATTTTGAATCATTTTTGGTAAAGTCCAAAAAATCAATTTTCAGACGAAAAACGATGACCGCGGAGCTGTCGAACGTTCCCAAAATGGTCAATTCTGATTAAATGTTAACATTTAATCTTTTGACTGCAAATTACTGTTGGATGTGATTTATTACCTTTTCAACTAAAATAAGTGTGTTTAAAGTCATTTCTCTGCCTGAAATTGGTCAAAATTGAAGCTTCTGAGTAAGCAAAACTCTGTAAAAATGGCAATTTTGGTCACTGTGAGGGTTTAAAAAGTGGTTATTCAACACAAGGCACGATCCAATTGACATTTTGAATCATTTTTGGTAAAGTCCAAAAAATCAATTTTCAGACAAAAAACGATGACCGCGGAGCTGTCGAACGTTCCCAAAATGGTCAATTCTGATGAAATTTTAACATTTAATCTTTTGACTGCAACTTACTGTTGGATATGAATTATTACCTTTTCAATTAAAATAAGTGTGTTTAAAGTCATTTCTCTGCCTGAAATTGGTCAAAATTGAAGCTTCTGAGTAATCAAAACTCTGTAAAAATGGCAATTTTGGTCACTGTGAGGGTTTACAAAGTGGTTATTCAACATGAGGCACAATCCAATTGACATTTTGAATCATTTTTGGTAAAGTCCAAAAAATCAATTTTCGGACGAAAAACGATGACCGCGGAGCTGTCGAACGTTCCCAAAATGGTCAATTCTGATTACATTTTAACATTTAATCTTTTGACTGCAAATTACTGTTGGATGTGAATTATTACCTTTTCAACTAAAATAAGTGTGTTTAAAGTCATTTCTGTGCCTGAAATTGGTCAAAATTGAAGCTTCTGAGTAAGCAAAACTCTGTAAAAATGGCAATTTTGGTCACTGTGAGGGTGTAAAAACTGGTTATTCAACACAAGGCACGATCCAATTGACATTTTGAATCATTTTTGGTAAAGTCCAAAAAATCAATTTTCGGACAAAAAACGATGACCGCGGAGCTGTCGAACGTTCCCAAAATGGTTAATTCTGATGAAATTTTAACATTTAATCTTTTGACTGCAAATTACTGTTGGATATGAATTATTACCTTTTCAATTAAAATAAGTGTGTTTAAAGTCATTTCTCTGCCTGAAATTGGTCAAAATTGAAGCTTCTGAGTAATCAAAACTCTGTAAAAATGGCAATTTTGGTCACTGTGAGGGTTTAAAAAGTGGTTATTCAACATGAGGCACGATCCAATTGACATTTTGAATCATTTTTGGTAAAGTCCAAAAAATCAATTTTCGGACGAAAAACGATGACCGCGGAGCTGTCGAACGTTCCCAAAATGGTCAATTCTGATGAAATTTTAACATTTAATCTTTTGACTGCAAATTACTGTTGGATGTGAAATATTACCTTTTCAACTAAAATAAGTGTGTTTAAAGTAATTTCTCTGCCTGAAATTGGTCAAAATTGAAGCTTCTGAGTAAGCAAAACTCTGTAAAAATGGCAATTTTGGTCACTGTGAGGGTTTAAAAAGTGGTTATTCAACATGAGGCACGATCCAATTGACATTTTGAATCATTTTTGGTAAAGTCCAAAAAATCAATTTTCGGACGAAAAACGATGACCGCGGAGCTGTCGAACGTTCCCAAAATGGTCAATTCTGATTAAATTTTAACATTTAATCTTTTGACTGCAAATTACTGTTGGATGTGAATTATTACCTTTTCAACTAAAATAAGTGTGTTTAAAGTCATTTCTGTGCCTGAAATTGGTCAAAATTGAAGCTTCTGAGAAAGCAAAACTCTGTAAAAATGGCAATTTTGGTCACTGTGAGGGTGTAAAAACTGGTTATTCAACACAAGGCACGATCCAATTGACATTTTGAATCATTTTTGGTAAAGTCCAAAAAATCAATTTTCGGACAAAAAACGATGACCGCTGAGCTGTCGAACGTTCCCAAAATGGTTAATTCTGATGAAATTTTAACATTTAATCTTTTGACTGCAAATTACTGTTGGATATGAATTATTACATTTTCAATTAAAATAAGTGTGTTTAAAGTCATTTCTCTGCCTGAAATTGGTCAAAATTGAAGCTTCTGAGTAATCAAAACTCTGTAAAAATGGCAATTTTGGTCACTGTGAGGGTTTAAAAAGTGGTTATTCAACATGAGGCACGATCCAATTGACATTTTGAATCATTTTTGGTAAAGTCCCAAAAATCTATTTTCGGACAAAAAACGGTGACCGCGGAGCTGTCGAACGTTCCCAAAATGGTCAATTCTGATGAAATTTTAACATTTAATCTTTTGACTGCAAATTACTGTTGGATATGAATTATTACCTTTTCAATTAAAATAAGTGTGTTTAAAGTCATTTCTCTGCCTGAAATCGGTCAAAATTGAAGCTTCTGAGTAATCAAAACTCTGTAAAAATGGCAATTTTGGTCACTGTGAGGGTTTAAAAAGTGGATATTCAACATGAGGCACGATCCAATTGACATTTTGAATCATTTTTGGTAAAGTCCAAAAAATCAATTTTCGGACGAAAAACGATGACCGCGGAGATGTCGAACGTTCCCAAAATGGTCAATTCTGATGAAATTTTAACATTTAATCTTTTGACTGCAAATTACTGTTGGATGTGAAATATTACCTTTTCAACTAAAATAAGTGTGTTTAAAGTCATTTCTCTGCCTGAAATTGGTCAAAATTGAAGCTTCTGAGTAAGCAAAACTCTGTAAAAATGGCAATTTTGGTCACTGTGAGGGTTTAAAAAGTGGTTATTCAACATGAGGCACGATCCAATTGACATTTTGAATCATTTTTGGTAAAGTCCAAAAAATCAATTTTCGGACGAAAAACGATGACCGCGGAGCTGTCAAACGTTCCCAAAATGGTCAATTCTGATTAAATGTTAACATTTAATCTTTTGACTGCAAATTACTGTTGGATGTGATTTATTACCTTTTCAACTAAAATAAGTGTGTTTAAAGTCATTTCTCTGCCTGAAATTGGTCAAAATTGAAGCTTCTGAGTAAGCAAAACTCTGTAAAAATGGCAATTTTGGTCACTGTGAGGGTTTAAAAAGTGGTTATTCAACACAAGGCACGATCCAATTGACATTTTGAATCATTTTTGGTAAAGTCCAAAAAATCAATTTTCAGACAAAAAACGATGACCGCGGAGCTGTCGAACGTTCCCAAAATGGTCAATTCTGATGAAATTTTAACATTTAATCTTTTGACTGCAACTTACTGTTGGATATGAATTATTACCTTTTCAATTAAAATAAGTGTGTTTAAAGTCATTTCTCTGCCTGAAATTGGTCAAAATTGAAGCTTCTGAGTAATCAAAACTCTGTAAAAATGGCAATTTTGGTCACTGTGAGGGTTTACAAAGTGGTTATTCAACATGAGGCACAATCCAATTGACATTTTGAATCATTTTTGGTAAAGTCCAAAAAATCAATTTTCGGACGAAAAACGATGACCGCGGAGCTGTCGAACGTTCCCAAAATGGTCAATTCTGATTAAATTTTAACATTTAATCTTTTGACTGCAAATTACTGTTGGATGTGAATTATTACCTTTTCAACTAAAATAAGTGTGTTTAAAGTCATTTCTGTGCCTGAAATTGGTCAAAATTGAAGCTTCTGAGTAATCAAAACTCTGTAAAAATGGCAATTTTGGTCACTGTGAGGGTTTAAAAAGTGGTTATTCAACATGAGGCACGATCCAATTGACATTTTGAATCATTTTTGGTAAAGTCCAAAAAATCAATTTTCGGACAAAAAACGGTGACCGCGGAGCTGTCGAACGTTCCCAAAATGGTCAATTCTGATGAAATTTTAACATTTAATCTTTTGACTGCAAATTACTGTTGGATATGAATTATTACCTTTTCAATTAAAATAAGTGTGTTTAAAGTCATTTCTCTGCCTGAAATCGGTCAAAATTGAAGCTTCTGAGTAATCAAAACTCTGTAAAAATGGCAATTTTGGTCACTGTGAGGGTTTAAAAAGTGGTTATTCAACATGAGGCACGATCCAATTGACATTTTGAATCATTTTTGGTAAAGTCCAAAAAATCAATTTTCGGACGAAAAACGATGACCGCGGAGCTGTCGAACGTTCCCAAAATGGTCAATTCTGATTAAATTTTAACATTTAATCTTTTGGCTGCAAATTACTGTTGGATGTGAATTATTACCTTTTCAACTAAAATAAGTGTGTTTAAAGTCATTTCTGTGCCTGAAATTGGTCAAAATTGAAGCTTCTGAGTAAGCAAAACTCTGTAAAAATGGCAATTTTGGTCACTGTGAGGGTTTAAAAACTGGTTATTCAACACAAGGCACGATCCAATTGACATTTTGAATCATTTTTGGTAAAGTCCAAAAAATCAATTTTCGGACAAAAAACGATGACCGCGGAGCTGTCGAACGTTCCCAAAATGGTCAATTCTGATGAAATTTTAACATTTAATCTTTTGACTGCAAATTACTGTTGGATATGAATTATTACCTTTTCAATTAAAATAAGTGTGTTTAAAGTCATTTCTCTGCCTGAAATTGGTCAAAATTGAAGCTTCTGAGTAATCAAAACTCTGTAAAAATGGCAATTTTGGTCACTGTGAGGGTTTACAAAGTGGTTATTCAACATGAGGCACGATCCAATTGACATTTTGAATCATTTTTGGTAAAGTCCAAAAAATCAATTTTCGGACGAAAAACGATGACCGCGGAGCTGTCGAACGTTCCCAAAATGGTCAATTCTGATTAAATGTTAACATTTAATCTTTTGACTGCAAATTACTGTTGGATGTGAATTATTACCTTTTCAATTAAAATAAGTGTGTTTAAAGTCATTTCTCTGCCTGAAATTGGTCAAAATTGAAGCTTCTGAGTAATCAAAACTCTGTAAAAATGGCAATTTTGGTCACTGTGAGGGTTTAAAAAGTGGTTATTCAACACAAGGCACGATCCAATTGACATTTTGAATCATTTTTGGTAAAGTCCAAAAAATCAATTTTCGGACCAAAAACGATGACCGCGGAGCTGTCGAACGTTCCCAAAATGGTCAATTCTGATGAAATTTTAACATTTAATCTTTTGACTGCAACTTACTGTTGGATATGAATTATTACCTTTTCAATTAAAATAAGTGTGTTTAAAGTCATTTCTCTGCCTGAAATTGGTCAAAATTGAAGCTTCTGAGTAATCAAAACTCTGTAAAAATGGCAATTTTGGTCACTGTGAGGGTTTACAAAGTGGTTATTCAACATGAGGCACGATCCAATTGACATTTTGAATCATTTTTGGTAAAGTCCAAAAAATCAATTTTCGGACGAAAAACGATGACCGCGGAGCTGTCGAACGTTCCCAAAATGGTCAATTCTGATTAAATTTTAACATTTAATCTTTTGACTGCAAATTACTGTTGGATGTGAATTATTACCTTTTCAACTAAAATAAGTGTGTTTAAAGTCATTTCTGTGCCTGAAATTGGTCAAAATTGAAGCTTCTGAGTAAGCAAAACTCTGTAAAAATGGCAATTTTGGTCACTGTGAGGGTGTAAAATCTGGTTATTCAACACAAGGCACGATCCAATTGACATTTTGAATCATTTTTGGTAAAGTCCAAAAAATCAATTTTCGGACAAAAAACGATGACCGCTGAGCTGTCGAACGTTCCCAAAATGGTTAATTCTGATGAAATTTTAACATTTAATCTTTTGACTGCAAATTACTGTTGGATATGAATTATTACATTTTCAATTAAAATAAGTGTGTTTAAAGTCATTTCTCTGCCTGAAATTGGTCAAAATTGAAGCTTCTGAGTAATCAAAACTCTGTAAAAATGGCATTTTTGGTCACTGTGAGGGTTTAAAAAGTGGTTATTCAACATGAGGCACGATCCAATTGACATTTTGAATCATTTTTGGTAAAGTCCAAAAAATCAATTTTCGGACAAAAAACGGTGACCGCGGAGCTGTCGAACGTTCCCAAAATGGTCAATTCTGATGAAATTTTAACATTTAATCTTTTGACTGCAAATTACTGTTGGATATGAATTATTACCTTTTCAATTAAAATAAGTGTGTTTAAAGTCATTTCTCTGCCTGAAATCGGTCAAAATTGAAGCTTCTGAGTAATCAAAACTCTCTAAAAATGGCAATTTTGGTCACTGTGAGGGTTTAAAAAGTGGATATTCAACATGAGGCACGATCCAATTGACATTTTGAATCATTTTTGGTAAAGTCCAAAAAATCAATTTTCGGACGAAAAACGATGACCGCGGAGCTGTCGAACGTTCCCAAAATGGTCAATTCTGATGAAATTTTAACATTTAATCTTTTGACTGCAAATTACTGTTGGATGTGAAATATTACCTTTTCAACTAAAATAAGTGTGTTTAAAGTCATTTCTCTGCCTGAAATTGGTCAAAATTGAAGCTTCTGAGTAAGCAAAACTCTGTAAAAATGGCAATTTTGGTCACTGTGAGGGTTTAAAAAGTGGTTATTCAACATGAGGCACGATCCAATTGACATTTTGAATCATTTTTGGTAAAGTCCAAAAAATCAATTTTCGGACGAAAAACGATGACCGCGGAGCTGTCAAACGTTCCCAAAATGGTCAATTCTCATTAAATGTTAACATTTAATCTTTTGACTGCAAATTACTGTTGGATGTGATTTATTACCTTTTCAACTAAAATAAGTGTGTTTAAAGTCATTTCTCTGCCTGAAATTGGTCAAAATTGAAGCTTCTGAGTAAGCAAAACTCTGTAAAAATGGCAATTTCGGTCACTGTGAGGGTTTAAAAAGTGGTTATTCAACACAAGGCACGATCCAATTGACATTTTGAATCATTTTTGGTAAAGTCCAAAAAATCAATTTTCAGACAAAAAACGATGACCGCGGAGCTGTCGAACGTTCCCAAAATGGTCAATTCTGATGAAATTTTAACATTTAATCTTTTGACTGCAACTTACTGTTGGATATGAATTATTACCTTTTCAATTAAAATAAGTGTGTTTAAAGTCATTTCTCTGCCTGAAATTGGTCAAAATTGAAGCTTCTGAGTAATCAAAACTCTGTAAAAATGGCAATTTTGGTCACTGTGAGGGTTTACAAAGTGGTTATTCAACATGAGGCACAATCCAATTGACATTTTGAATCATTTTTGGTAAAGTCCAAAAAATCAATTTTCGGACGAAAAACGATGACCGCGGAGCTGTCGAACGTTCCCAAAATGGTCAATTCTGATTAAATTTTAACATTTAATCTTTTGACTGCAAATTACTGTTGGATGTGAATTATTACCTTTTCAACTAAAATAAGTGTGTTTAAAGTCATTTCTGTGCCTGAAATTGGTCAAAATTGAAGCTTCTGAGTAAGCAAAACTCTGTAAAAATGGCAATTTTGGTCACTGTGAGGGTGTAAAAACTGGTTATTCAACACAAGGCACGATCCAATTGACATTTTGAATCATTTTTGGTAAAGTCCAAAAAATCAATTTTCGGACAAAAAACGATGACCGCGGAGCTGTCGAACGTTCCCAAAATGGTTAATTCTGATGAAATTTTAACATTTAATCTTTTGACTGCAAATTACTGTTGGATATGAATTATTACCTTTTCAATTAAAATAAGTGTGTTTAAAGTCATTTCTCTGCCTGAAATTGGTCAAAATTGAAGCTTCTGAGTAATCAAAACTCTGTAAAAATGGCAATTTTGGTCACTGTGAGGGTTTAAAAAGTGGTTATTCAACATGAGGCACGATCCAATTGACATTTTGAATCATTTTTGGTAAAGTCCAAAAAATCAATTTTCGGACAAAAAACGGTGACCGCGGAGCTGTCGAACGTTCCCAAAATGGTCAATTCTGATGAAATTTTAACATTTAATCTTTTGACTGCAAATTACTGTTGGATATGAATTATTACCTTTTCAATTAAAATAAGTGTGTTTAAAGTCATTTCTCTGCCTGAAATCGGTCAAAATTGAAGCTTCTGAGTAATCAAAACTCTGTAAAAATGGCAATTTTGGTCACTGTGAGGGTTTAAAAAGTGGGTATTCAACATGAGGCACGATCCAATTGACATTTTGAATCATTTTTGGTAAAGTCCAAAAAATCAATTTTCGGACGAAAAACGATGACCGCGGAGCTGTCGAACGTTCCCAAAATGGTCAATTCTGATTAAATTTTAACATTTAATCTTTTGGCTGCAAATTACTGTTGGATGTGAATTATTACCTTTTCAACTAAAATAAGTGTGTTTAAAGTCATTTCTGTGCCTGAAATTGGTCAAAATTGAAGCTTCTGAGTAAGCAAAACTCTGTAAAAATGGCAATTTTGGTCACTGTGAGGGTTTAAAAACTGGTTATTCAACACAAGGCACGATCCAATTGACATTTTGAATCATTTTTGGTAAAGTCCAAAAAATCAATTTTCGGAGAAAAAACGATGACCGCGGAGCTGTCGAACGTTCCCAAAATGGTCAATTCTGATGAAATTTTAACATTTAATCTTTTGACTGCAAATTACTGTTGGATATGAATTATTACCTTTTCAATTAAAATAAGTGTGTTTAAAGTCATTTCTCTGCCTGAAATTGGTCAAAATTGAAGCTTCTGAGTAATCAAAACTCTGTAAAAATGGCAATTTTGGTCACTGTGAGGGTTTACAAAGTGGTTATTCAACATGAGGCACGATCCAATTGACATTTTGAATCATTTTTGGTAAAGTCCAAAAAATCAATTTTCGGACGAAAAACGATGACCGCGGAGCTGTCGAACGTTCCCAAAATGGTCAATTCTGATTAAATTTTAACATTTAATCTTTTGACTGCAAATTACTGTTGGATGTGAATTATTACCTTTTCAACTAAAATAAGTGTGTTTAAAGTCATTTCTGTGCCTGAAATTGGTCAAAATTGAAGCTTCTGAGTAAGCAAAACTCTGTAAAAATGGCAATTTTGGTCACTGTGAGGGTGTAAAAACTGGTTATTCAACACAAGGCACGATCCAATTGACATTTTGAATCATTTTTGGTAAAGTCCAAAAAATCAATTTTCGGACAAAAAACGATGACCGCTGAGCTGTCGAACGTTCCCAAAATGGTTAATTCTGATGAAATTTTAACATTTAATCTTTTGACTGCAAATTACTGTTGGATATGAATTATTACATTTTCAATTAAAATAAGTGTGTTTAAAGTCATTTCTCTGCCTGAAATTGGTCAAAATTGAAGCTTCTGAGTAATCAAAACTCTGTAAAAATGGCAATTTTGGTCACTGTGAGGGTTTAAAAAGTGGTTATTCAACATGAGGCACGATCCAATTGACATTTTGAATCATTTTTGGTAAAGTCCAAAAAATCAATTTTCGGACAAAAAACGGTGACCGCGGAGCTGTCGAACGTTCCCAAAATGGTCAATTCTGATGAAATTTTAACATTTAATCTTTTGACTGCAAATTACTGTTGGATATGAATTATTACCTTTTCAATTAAAATAAGTGTGTTTAAAGTAATTTCTCTGCCTGAAATCGGTCAAAATTGAAGCTTCTGAGTAATCAAAACTCTGTAAAAATGGCAATTTTGGTCACTGTGAGGGTTTAAAAAGTGGATATTCAACATGAGGCACGATCCAATTGACATTTTGAATCATTTTTGGTAAAGTCCAAAAAATCAATTTTCGGACGAAAAACGATGACCGCGGAGCTGTCGAACGTTCCCAAAATGGTCAATTCTGATGAAATTTTAACATTTAATCTTTTGACTGCAAATTACTGTTGGATGTGAAATATTACCTTTTCAACTAAAATAAGTGTGTTTAAAGTCATTTCTCTGCCTGAAATTGGTCAAAATTGAAGCTTCTGAGTAAGCAAAACTCTGTAAAAATGGCAATTTTGGTCACTGTGAGGGTTTAAAAAGTGGTTATTCAACACAAGGCACGATCCAATTGACATTTTGAATCATTTTTGGTAAAGTCCAAAAAATCAATTTTCAGACAAAAAACGATGACCGCGGAGCTGTCGAACGTTCCCAAAATGGTCAATTCTGATGAAATTTTAACATTTAATCTTTTGACTGCAACTTACTGTTGGATATGAATTATTACCTTTTCAATTAAAATAAGTGTGTTTAAAGTCATTTCTCTGCCTGAAATTGGTCAAAATTGAAGCTTCTGAGTAATCAAAACTCTGTAAAAATGGCAATTTTGGTCACTGTGAGGGTTTACAAAGTGGTTATTCAACATGAGGCACAATCCAATTGACATTTTGAATCATTTTTGGTAAAGTCCAAAAAATCAATTTTCGGACGAAAAACGATGACCGCGGAGCTGTCGAACGTTCCCAAAATGGTCAATTCTGATTACATTTTAACATTTAATCTTTTGACTGCAAATTACTGTTGGATGTGAATTATTACCTTTTCAACTAAAATAAGTGTGTTTAAAGTCATTTCTGTGCCTGAAATTGGTCAAAATTGAAGCTTCTGAGTAAGCAAAACTCTGTAAAAATGGCAATTTTGGTCACTGTGAGGGTGTAAAAACTGGTTATTCAACACAAGGCACGATCCAATTGACATTTTGAATCATTTTTGGTAAAGTCCAAAAAATCAATTTTCGGACAAAAAACGATGACCGCGGAGCTGTCGAACGTTCCCAAAATGGTTAATTCTGATGAAATTTTAACATTTAATCTTTTGACTGCAAATTACTGTTGGATATGAATTATTACCTTTTCAATTAAAATAAGTGTGTTTAAAGTCATTTCTCTGCCTGAAATTGGTCAAAATTGAAGCTTCTGAGTAATCAAAACTCTGTAAAAATGGCAATTTTGGTCACTGTGAGGGTTTAAAAAGTGGTTATTCAACATGAGGCACGATCCAATTGACATTTTGAATCATTTTTGGTAAAGTCCAAAAAATCAATTTTCGGACGAAAAACGATGACCGCGGAGCTGTCGAACGTTCCCAAAATGGTCAATTCTGATGAAATTTTAACATTTAATCTTTTGACTGCAAATTACTGTTGGATGTGAAATATTACCTTTTCAACTAAAATAAGTGTGTTTAAAGTAATTTCTCTGCCTGAAATTGGTCAAAATTGAAGCTTCTGAGTAAGCAAAACTCTGTAAAAATGGCAATTTTGGTCACTGTGAGGGTTTAAAAAGTGGTTATTCAACATGAGGCACGATCCAATTGACATTTTGAATCATTTTTGGTAAAGTCCAAAAAATCAATTTTCGGACGAAAAACGATGACCGCGGAGCTGTCGAACGTTCCCAAAATGGTCAATTCTGATTAAATGTTAACATTTAATCTTTTGACTGCAAATTACTGTTGGATGTGATTTATTACCTTTTCAACTAAAATAAGTGTGTTTAAAGTCATTTCTCTGCCTGAAATTGGTCAAAATTGAAGCTTCTGAGTAAGCAAAACTCTGTAAAAATGGCAATTTTGGTCACTGTGAGGGTTTAAAAAGTGGTTATTCAACACAAGGCACGATCCAATTGACATTTTGAATCATTTTTGGTAAAGTCCAAAAAATCAATTTTCGGACCAAAAACGATGACCGCGGAGCTGTCGAACGTTCCCAAAATGGTCAATTCTGATGAAATTTTAACATTTAATCTTTTGACTGCAACTTACTGTTGGATATGAATTATTACCTTTTCAATTAAAATAAGTGTGTTTAAAGTCATTTCTCTGCCTGAAATTGGTCAAAATTGAAGCTTCTGAGTAATCAAAACTCTGTAAAAATGGCAATTTTGGTCACTGTGAGGGTTTAAAAAGTGGTTATTCAACATGAGGCACGATCCAATTGACATTTTGAATCATTTTTGGTAAAGTCCAAAAAATCAATTTTCGGACAAAAAACGGTGACCGCGGAGCTGTCGAACGTTCCCAAAATGGTCAATTCTGATGAAATTTTAACATTTAATCTTTTGACTGCAAATTACTGTTGGATATGAATTATTACCTTTTCAATTAAAATAAGTGTGTTTAAAGTCATTTCTCTGCCTGAAATCGGTCAAAATTGAAGCTTCTGAGTAATCAAAACTCTGTAAAAATGGCAATTTTGGTCACTGTGAGGGTTTAAAAAGTGGATATTCAACATGAGGCACGATCCAATTGACATTTTGAATCATTTTTGGTAAAGTCCAAAAAATCAATTTTCGGACGAAAAACGATGACCGCGGAGATGTCGAACGTTCCCAAAATGGTCAATTCTGATGAAATTTTAACATTTAATCTTTTGACTGCAAATTACTGTTGGATGTGAAATATTACCTTTTCAACTAAAATAAGTGTGTTTAAAGTCATTTCTCTGCCTGAAATTGGTCAAAATTGAAGCTTCTGAGTAAGCAAAACTCTGTAAAAATGGCAATTTTGGTCACTGTGAGGGTTTAAAAAGTGGTTATTCAACATGAGGCACGATCCAATTGACATTTTGAATCATTTTTGGTAAAGTCCAAAAAATCAATTTTCGGACGAAAAACGATGACCGCGGAGCTGTCAAACGTTCCCAAAATGGTCAATTCTGATTAAATGTTAACATTTAATCTTTTGACTGCAAATTACTGTTGGATGTGATTTATTACCATTTCAACTAAAATAAGTGTGTTTAAAGTCATTTCTCTGCCTGAAATTGGTCAAAATTGAAGCTTCTGAGTAAGCAAAACTCTGTAAAAATGGCAATTTTGGTCACTGTGAGGGTTTAAAAAGTGGTTATTCAACACAAGGCACGATCCAATTGACATTTTGAATCATTTTTGGTAAAGTCCAAAAAATCAATTTTCAGACAAAAAACGATGACCGCGGAGCTGTCGAACGTTCCCAAAATGGTCAATTCTGATGAAATTTTAACATTTAATCTTTTGACTGCAACTTACTGTTGGATATGAATTATTACCTTTTCAATTAAAATAAGTGTGTTTAAAGTCATTTCTCTGCCTGAAATTGGTCAAAATTGAAGCTTCTGAGTAATCAAAACTCTGTAAAAATGGCAATTTTGGTCACTGTGAGGGTTTACAAAGTGGTTATTCAACATGAGGCACAATCCAATTGACATTTTGAATCATTTTTGGTAAAGTCCAAAAAATCAATTTTCGGACGAAAAACGATGACCGCGGAGCTGTCGAACGTTCCCAAAATGGTCAATTCTGATTAAATTTTAACATTTAATCTTTTGACTGCAAATTACTGTTGGATGTGAATTATTACCTTTTCAACTAAAATAAGTGTGTTTAAAGTCATTTCTGTGCCTGAAATTGGTCAAAATTGAAGCTTCTGAGTAATCAAAACTCTGTAAAAATGGCAATTTTGGTCACTGTGAGGGTTTAAAAAGTGGTTATTCAACATGAGGCACGATCCAATTGACATTTTGAATCATTTTTGGTAAAGTCCAAAAAATCAATTTTCGGACAAAAAACGGTGACCGCGGAGCTGTCGAACGTTCCCAAAATGGTCAATTCTGATGAAATTTTAACATTTAATCTTTTGACTGCAAATTACTGTTGGATGTGAATTATTACCTTTTCAACTAAAATAAGTGTGTTTAAAGTAATTTCTCTGCCTGAAATTGGTCAAAATTGAAGCTTCTGAGTAAGCAAAACTCTGTAAAAATGGCAATTTTGGTCACTGTGAGGGTTTAAAAACTGGTTATTCAACACAAGGCACGATCCAATTGACATTTTGAATCATTTTTGGTAAAGTCCAAAAAATCAATTTTCGGACAAAAAACGATGACCGCGGAGCTGTCGAACGTTCCCAAAATGGTCAATTCTGATGAAATTTTAACATTTAATCTTTTGACTGCAAATTACTGTTGGATATGAATTATTACCTTTTCAATTAAAATAAGTGTGTTTAAAGTCATTTCTCTGCCTGAAATTGGTCAAAATTGAAGCTTCTGAGTAATCAAAACTCTGTAAAAATGGCAATTTTGGTCACTGTGAGGGTTTACAAAGTGGTTATTCAACATGAGGCACGATCCAATTGACATTTTGAATTATTTTTGGTAAAGTCCAAAAAATCAATTTTCGGACGAAAAACGATGACCGCGGAGCTGTCGAACGTTCCCAAAATGGTCAATTCTGATTAAATGTTAACATTTAATCTTTTGACTGCAAATTACTGTTGGATGTGATTTATTACCTTTTCAACTAAAATAAGTGTGTTTAAAGTCATTTCTCTGCCTGAAATTGGTCAAAATTGAAGCTTCTGAGTAAGCAAAACTCTGTAAAAATGGCAATTTTGGTCACTGTGAGGGTTTAAAAAGTGGTTATTCAACACAAGGCACGATCCAATTGACATTTTGAATCATTTTTGGTAAAGTCCAAAAAATCAATTTTCGGACCAAAAACGATGACCGCGGAGCTGTCGAACGTTCCCAAAATGGTCAATTCTGATTAAATTTTAACATTTAATCTTTTGACTGCAAATTACTGTTGGATGTGAATTATTACCTTTTCAACTAAAATAAGTGTGTTTAAAGTCATTTCTGTGCCTGAAATTGGTCAAAATTGAAGCTTCTGAGTAATCAAAACTCTGTAAAAATGGCAATTTTGGTCACTGTGAGGGTTTAAAAAGTGGTTATTCAACATGAGGCACGATCCAATTGACATTTTGAATCATTTTTGGTAAAGTCCAAAAAATCAATTTTCGGACAAAAAACGGTGACCGCGGAGCTGTCGAACGTTCCCAAAATGGTCAATTCTGATGAAATTTTAACATTTAATCTTTTGACTGCAAATTACTGTTGGATATGAATTATTACCTTTTCAATTAAAATAAGTGTGTTTAAAGTCATTTCTCTGCCTGAAATCGGTCAAAATTGAAGCTTCTGAGTAATCAAAACTCTGTAAAAATGGCAATTTTGGTCACTGTGAGGGTTTAAAAAGTGGTTATTCAACATGAGGCACGATCCAATTGACATTTTGAATCATTTTTGGTAAAGTCCAAAAAATCAATTTTCGGACGAAAAACGATGACCGCGGAGCTGTCGAACGTTCCCAAAATGGTCAATTCTGATTAAATTTTAACATTTAATCTTTTGGCTGCAAATTACTGTTGGATGTGAATTATTACCTTTTCAACTAAAATAAGTGTGTTTAAAGTCATTTCTGTGCCTGAAATTGGTCAAAATTGAAGCTTCTGAGTAAGCAAAACTCTGTAAAAATGGCAATTTTGGTCACTGTGAGGGTTTAAAAACTGGTTATTCAACACAAGGCACGATCCAATTGACATTTTGAATCATTTTTGGTAAAGTCCAAAAAATCAATTTTCGGACAAAAAACGATGACCGCGGAGCTGTCGAACGTTCCCAAAATGGTCAATTCTGATGAAATTTTAACATTTAATCTTTTGACTGCAAATTACTGTTGGATATGAATTATTACCTTTTCAATTAAAATAAGTGTGTTTAAAGTCATTTCTCTGCCTGAAATTGGTCAAAATTGAAGCTTCTGAGTAATCAAAACTCTGTAAAAATGGCAATTTTGGTCACTGTGAGGGTTTACAAAGTGGTTATTCAACATGAGGCACGATCCAATTGACATTTTGAATTATTTTTGGTAAAGTCCAAAAAATCAATTTTCGGACGAAAAACGATGACCGCGGAGCTGTCGAACGTTCCCAAAATGGTCAATTCTGATTAAATGTTAACATTTAATCTTTTGACTGCAAATTACTGTTGGATGTGATTTATTACCTTTTCAACTAAAATAAGTGTGTTTAAAGTCATTTCTCTGCCTGAAATTGGTCAAAATTGAAGCTTCTGAGTAAGCAAAACTCTGTAAAAATGGCAATTTTGGTCACTGTGAGGGTTTAAAAAGTGGTTATTCAACACAAGGCACGATCCAATTGACATTTTGAATCATTTTTGGTAAAGTCCAAAAAATCAATTTTCGGACCAAAAACGATGACCGCGGAGCTGTCGAACGTTCCCAAAATGGTCAATTCTGATGAAATTTTAACATTTAATCTTTTGACTGCAACTTACTGTTGGATATGAATTATTACCTTTTCAATTAAAATAAGTGTGTTTAAAGTCATTTCTCTGCCTGAAATTGGTCAAAATTGAAGCTTCTGAGTAATCAAAACTCTGTAAAAATGGCAATTTTGGTCACTGTGAGGGTTTACAAAGTGGTTATTCAACATGAGGCACGATCCAATTGACATTTTGAATCATTTTTGGTAAAGTCCAAAAAATCAATTTTCGGACGAAAAACGATGACCGCGGAGCTGTCGAACGTTCCCAAAATGGTCAATTCTGATTAAATTTTAACATTTAATCTTTTGACTGCAAATTACTGTTGGATATGAATTATTACATTTTCAATTAAAATAAGTGTGTTTAAAGTCATTTCTCTGCCTGAAATTGGTCAAAATTGAAGCTTCTGAGTAAGCAAAACTCTGTAAAAATGGCAATTTTGGTCACTGTGAGGGTTTAAAAAGTGGTTATTCAACATGAGGCACGATCCAATTGACATTTTGAATCATTTTTGGTAAAGTCCAAAAAATCAATTTTCGGACGAAAAACGATGACCGCGGAGCTGTCAAACGTTCCCAAAATGGTCAATTCTGATTAAATGTTAACATTTAATCTTTTGACTGCAAATTACTGTTGGATGTGATTTATTACCTTTTCAACTAAAATAAGTGTGTTTAAAGTCATTTCTCTGCATGAAATTGGTCAAAATTGAAGCTTCTGAGTAAGCAAAACTCTGTAAAAATGGCAATTTTGGTCACTGTGAGGGTTTAAAAAGTGGTTATTCAACACAAGGCACGATCCAATTGACATTTTGAATCATTTTTGGTAAAGTCCAAAAAATCAATTTTCAGACAAAAAACGATGACCGCGGAGCTGTCGAACGTTCCCAAAATGGTCAATTCTGATGAAATTTTAACATTTAATCTTTTGACTGCAACTTACTGTTGGATATGAATTATTACCTTTTCAATTAAAATAAGTGTGTTTAAAGTCATTTCTCTGCCTGAAATTGGTCAAAATTGAAGCTTCTGAGTAATCAAAACTCTGTAAAAATGGCAATTTTGGTCACTGTGAGGGTTTACAAAGTGGTTATTCAACATGAGGCACAATCCAATTGACATTTTGAATCATTTTTGGTAAAGTCCAAAAAATCAATTTTCGGACGAAAAACGATGACCGCGGAGCTGTCGAACGTTCCCAAAATGGTCAATTCTGATTAAATTTTAACATTTAATCTTTTGACTGCAAATTACTGTTGGATGTGAATTATTACCTTTTCAACTAAAATAAGTGTGTTTAAAGTCATTTCTGTGCCTGAAATTGGTCAAAATTGAAGCTTCTGAGTAATCAAAACTCTGTAAAAATGGCAATTTTGGTCACTGTGAGGGTTTAAAAAGTGGTTATTCAACATGAGGCACGATCCAATTGACATTTTGAATCATTTTTGGTAAAGTCCAAAAAATCAATTTTCGGACAAAAAACGGTGACCGCGGAGCTGTCGAACGTTCCCAAAATGGTCAATTCTGATGAAATTTTAACATTTAATCTTTTGACTGCAAATTACTGTTGGATATGAATTATTACCTTTTCAATTAAAATAAGTGTGTTTAAAGTCATTTCTCTGCCTGAAATCGGTCAAAATTGAAGCTTCTGAGTAATCAAAACTCTGTAAAAATGGCAATTTTGGTCACTGTGAGGGTTTAAAAAGTGGTTATTCAACATGAGGCACGATCCAATTGACATTTTGAATCATTTTTGGTAAAGTCCAAAAAATCAATTTTCGGACGAAAAACGATGACCGCGGAGCTGTCGAACGTTCCCAAAATGGTCAATTCTGATTAAATTTTAACATTTAATCTTTTGGCTGCAAATTACTGTTGGATGTGAATTATTACCTTTTCAACTAAAATAAGTGTGTTTAAAGTCATTTCTGTGCCTGAAATTGGTCAAAATTGAAGCTTCTGAGTAAGCAAAACTCTGTAAAAATGGCAATTTTGGTCACTGTGAGGGTGTAAAAACTGGTTATTCAACACAAGGCACGATCCAATTGACATTTTGAATCATTTTTGGTAAAGTCCAAAAAATCAATTTTCGGACAAAAAACGATGACCGCTGAGCTGTCGAACGTTCCCAAAATGGTTAATTCTGATGAAATTTTAACATTTAATCTTTTGACTGCAAATTACTGTTGGATATGAATTATTACATTTTCAATTAAAATAAGTGTGTTTAAAGTCATTTCTCTGCCTGAAATTGGTCAAAATTGAAGCTTCTGAGTAATCAAAACTCTGTAAAAATGGCAATTTTGGTCACTGTGAGGGTTTAAAAAGTGGTTATTCAACATGAGGCACGATCCAATTGACATTTTGAATCATTTTTGGTAAAGTCCAAAAAATCAATTTTCGGACAAAAAACGGTGACCGCGGAGCTGTCGAACGTTCCCAAAATGGTCAATTCTGATGAAATTTTAACATTTAATCTTTTGACTGCAAATTACTGTTGGATATGAATTATTACCTTTTCAATTAAAATAAGTGTGTTTAAAGTAATTTCTCTGCCTGAAATCGGTCAAAATTGAAGCTTCTGAGTAATCAAAACTCTGTAAAAATGGCAATTTTGGTCACTGTGAGGGTTTAAAAAGTGGATATTCAACATGAGGCACAATCCAATTGACATTTTGAATCATTTTTGGTAAAGTCCAAAAAATCAATTTTCGGACGAAAAACGATGACCGCGGAGCTGTCGAACGTTCCCAAAATGGTCAATTCTGATGAAATTTTAACATTTAATCTTTTGACTGCAAATTACTGTTGGATGTGAAATATTACCTTTTCAACTAAAATAAGTGTGTTTAAAGTCATTTCTCTGCCTGAAATTGGTCAAAATTGAAGCTTCTGAGTAAGCAAAACTCTGTAAAAATGGCAATTTTGGTCACTGTGAGGGTTTAAAAAGTGGTTATTCAACATGAGGCACGATCCAATTGACATTTTGAATCATTTTTGGTAAAGTCCAAAAAATCAATTTTCAGACGAAAAACGATGACCGCGGAGCTGTCGAACGTTCCCAAAATGGTCAATTCTGATTAAATGTTAACATTTAATCTTTTGACTGCAAATTACTGTTGGATGTGATTTATTACCTTTTCAACTAAAATAAGTGTGTTTAAAGTCATTTCTCTGCCTGAAATTGGTCAAAATTGAAGCTTCTGAGTAAGCAAAACTCTGTAAAAATGGCAATTTTGGTCACTGTGAGGGTTTAAAAAGTGGTTATTCAACACAAGGCACGATCCAATTGACATTTTGAATCATTTTTGGTAAAGTCCAAAAAATCAATTTTCAGACAAAAAACGATGACCGCGGAGCTGTCGAACGTTCCCAAAATGGTCAATTCTGATGAAATTTTAACATTTAATCTTTTGACTGCAACTTACTGTTGGATATGAATTATTACCTTTTCAATTAAAATAAGTGTGTTTAAAGTCATTTCTCTGCCTGAAATTGGTCAAAATTGAAGCTTCTGAGTAATCAAAACTCTGTAAAAATGGCAATTTTGGTCACTGTGAGGGTTTACAAAGTGGTTATTCAACATGAGGCACAATCCAATTGACATTTTGAATCATTTTTGGTAAAGTCCAAAAAATCAATTTTCGGACGAAAAACGATGACCGCGGAGCTGTCGAACGTTCCCAAAATGGTCAATTCTGATTACATTTTAACATTTAATCTTTTGACTGCAAATTACTGTTGGATGTGAATTATTACCTTTTCAACTAAAATAAGTGTGTTTAAAGTCATTTCTGTGCCTGAAATTGGTCAAAATTGAAGCTTCTGAGTAAGCAAAACTCTGTAAAAATGGCAATTTTGGTCACTGTGAGGGTGTAAAAACTGGTTATTCAACACAAGGCACGATCCAATTGACATTTTGAATCATTTTTGGTAAAGTCCAAAAAATCAATTTTCGGACAAAAAACGATGACCGCGGAGCTGTCGAACGTTCCCAAAATGGTTAATTCTGATGAAATTTTAACATTTAATCTTTTGACTGCAAATTACTGTTGGATATGAATTATTACCTTTTCAATTAAAATAAGTGTGTTTAAAGTCATTTCTCTGCCTGAAATTGGTCAAAATTGAAGCTTCTGAGTAATCAAAACTCTGTAAAAATGGCAATTTTGGTCACTGTGAGGGTTTAAAAAGTGGTTATTCAACATGAGGCACGATCAAATTGACATTTTGAATCATTTTTGGTAAAGTCCAAAAAATCAATTTTCGGACGAAAAACGATGACCGCGGAGCTGTCGAACGTTCCCAAAATGGTCAATTCTGATGAAATTTTAACATTTAATCTTTTGACTGCAAATTACTGTTGGATGTGAAATATTACCTTTTCAACTAAAATAAGTGTGTTTAAAGTAATTTCTCTGCCTGAAATTGGTCAAAATTGAAGCTTCTGAGTAAGCAAAACTCTGTAAAAATGGCAATTTTGGTCACTGTGAGGGTTTAAAAAGTGGTTATTCAACATGAGGCACGATCCAATTGACATTTTGAATCATTTTTGGTAAAGTCCAAAAAATCAATTTTCGGACGAAAAACGATGACCGCGGAGCTGTCGAACGTTCCCAAAATGGTCAATTCTGATTAAATGTTAACATTTAATCTTTTGACTGCAAATTACTGTTGGATGTGATTTATTACCTTTTCAACTAAAATAAGTGTGTTTAAAGTCATTTCTCTGCCTGAAATTGGTCAAAATTGAAGCTTCTGAGTAAGCAAAACTCTGTAAAAATGGCAATTTTGGTCACTGTGAGGGTTTAAAAAGTGGTTATTCAACACAAGGCACGATCCAATTGACATTTTGAATCATTTTTGGTAAAGTCCAAAAAATCAATTTTCGGACCAAAAACGATGACCGCGGAGCTGTCGAACGTTCCCAAAATGGTCAATTCTGATGAAATTTTAACATTTAATCTTTTGACTGCAACTTACTGTTGGATATGAATTATTACCTTTTCAATTAAAATAAGTGTGTTTAAAGTCATTTCTCTGCCTGAAATTGGTCAAAATTGAAGCTTCTGAGTAATCAAAACTCTGTAAAAATGGCAATTTTGGTCACTGTGAGGGTTTAAAAAGTGGTTATTCAACATGAGGCACGATCCAATTGACATTTTGAATCATTTTTGGTAAAGTCCAAAAAATCAATTTTCGGACAAAAAACGGTGACCGCGGAGCTGTCGAACGTTCCCAAAATGGTCAATTCTGATGAAATTTTAACATTTAATCTTTTGACTGCAAATTACTGTTGGATATGAATTATTACCTTTTCAATTAAAATAAGTGTGTTTAAAGTCATTTCTCTGCCTGAAATCGGTCAAAATTGAAGCTTCTGAGTAATCAAAACTCTGTAAAAATGGCAATTTTGGTCACTGTGAGGGTTTAAAAAGTGGATATTCAACATGAGGCACGATCCAATTGACATTTTGAATCATTTTTGGTAAAGTCCAAAAAATCAATTTTCGGACGAAAAACGATGACCGCGGAGATGTCGAACGTTCCCAAAATGGTCAATTCTGATGAAATTTTAACATTTAATCTTTTGACTGCAAATTACTGTTGGATGTGAAATATTACCTTTTCAACTAAAATAAGTGTGTTTAAAGTCATTTCTCTGCCTGAAATAGGTCAAAATTGAAGCTTCTGAGTAAGCAAAACTCTGTAAAAATGGCAATTTTGGTCACTGTGAGGGTTTAAAAAGTGGTTATTCAACATGAGGCACGATCCAATTGACATTTTGAATCATTTTTGGTAAAGTCCAAAAAATCAATTTTCGGACGAAAAACGATGACCGCGGAGCTGTCAAACGTTCCCAAAATGGTCAATTCTGATTAAATGTTAACATTTAATCTTTTGACTGCAAATTACTGTTGGATGTGATTTATTACCTTTTCAACTAAAATAAGTGTGTTTAAAGTCATTTCTCTGCCTGAAATTGGTCAAAATTGAAGCTTCTGAGTAAGCAAAACTCTGTAAAAATGGCAATTTTGGTCACTGTGAGGGTTTAAAAAGTGGTTATTCAACACAAGGCACGATCCAATTGACATTTTGAATCATTTTTGGTAAAGTCCAAAAAATCAATTTTCAGACAAAAAACGATGACCGCGGAGCTGTCGAACGTTCCCAAAATGGTCAATTCTGATGACATTTTAACATTTAATCTTTTGACTGCAACTTACTGTTGGATATGAATTATTACCTTTTCAATTAAAATAAGTGTGTTTAAAGTCATTTCTCTGCCTGAAATTGGTCAAAATTGAAGCTTCTGAGTAATCAAAACTCTGTAAAAATGGCAATTTTGGTCACTGTGAGGGTTTACAAAGTGGTTATTCAACATGAGGCACAATCCAATTGACATTTTGAATCATTTTTGGTAAAGTCCAAAAAATCAATTTTCGGACGAAAAACGATGACCGCGGAGCTGTCTAACGTTCCCAAAATGGTCAATTCTGATTAAATTTTAACATTTAATCTTTTGACTGCAAATTACTGTTGGATGTGAATTATTACCTTTTCAACTAAAATAAGTGTGTTTAAAGTCATTTCTGTGCCTGAAATTGGTCAAAATTGAAGCTTCTGAGTAATCAAAACTCTGTAAAAATGGCAATTTTGGTCACTGTGAGGGTTTAAAAAGTGGTTATTCAACATGAGGCACGATCCAATTGACATTTTGAATCATTTTTGGTAAAGTCCAAAAAATCAATTTTCGGACAAAAAACGGTGACCGCGGAGCTGTCGAACGTTCCCAAAATGGTCAATTCTGATGAAATTTTAACATTTAATCTTTTGACTGCAAATTACTGTTGGATATGAATTATTACCTTTTCAATTAAAATAAGTGTGTTTAAAGTCATTTCTCTGCCTGAAATTGGTCAAAATTGAAGCTTCTGAGTAATCAAAACTCTGTAAAAATAGCAATTTTGGTCACTGTGAGGGTTTAAAAAGTGGTTATTCAACATGAGGCACGATCCAATTGACATTTTGAATCATTTTTGGTAAAGTCCAAAAAATCAATTTTCGGACAAAAAACGGTGACCGCGGAGCTGTCGAACGTTCCCAAAATGGTCAATTCTGATGAAATTTTAACATTTAATCTTTTGACTGCAAATTACTGTTGGATATGAATTATTACCTTTTCAATTAAAATAAGTGTGTTTAAAGTCATTTCTCTGCCTGAAATCGGTCAAAATTGAAGCTTCTGAGTAATCAAAACTCTGTAAAAATGGCAATTTTGGTCACTGTGAGGGTTTAAAAAGTGGTTATTCAACATGAGGCACGATCCAATTGACATTTTGAATCATTTTTGGTAAAGTCCAAAAAATCAATTTTCGGACGAAAAACGATGACCGCGGAGCTGTCGAACGTTCCCAAAATGGTCAATTCTGATTAAATTTTAACATTTAATCTTTTGGCTGCAAATTACTGTTGGATGTGAATTATTACCTTTTCAACTAAAATAAGTGTGTTTAAAGTCATTTCTGTGCCTGAAATTGGTCAAAATTGAAGCTTCTGAGTAAGCAAAACTCTGTAAAAATGGCAATTTTGGTCACTGTGAGGGTTTAAAAACTGGTTATTCAACACAAGGCACGATCCAATTGACATTTTGAATCATTTTTGGTAAAGTCCAAAAAATCAATTTTCGGACAAAAAACGATGACCGCGGAGCTGTCGAACGTTCCCAAAATGGTCAATTCTGATGAAATTTTAACATTTAATCTTTTGACTGCAAATTACTGTTGGATATGAATTATTACCTTTTCAATTAAAATAAGTGTGTTTAAAGTCATTTCTCTGCCTGAAATTGGTCAAAATTGAAGCTTCTGAGTAATCAAAACTCTGTAAAAATGGCAATTTTGGTCACTGTGAGGGTTTACAAAGTGGTTATTCAACATGAGGCACGATCCAATTGACATTTTGAATCATTTTTGGTAAAGTCCAAAAAATCAATTTTCGGACGAAAAACGATGACCGCGGAGCTGCCGAACGTTCCCAAAATGGTCAATTCTGATGAAATTTTAACATTTAATCTTTTGACTGCAAATTACTGTTGGATGTGAATTATTACCTTTTCAACTAAAATAAGTGTGTTTAAAGTCATTTCTCTGCCTGAAATTGGTCAAAATTGAAGCTTCTGAGTAAGCAAAACTCAGTAAAAATGGCAATTTTGGTCACTGTGAGGGTTTAAAAACTGGTTATTCAACACAAGGCACGATCCAATTGACATTTTGAATCATTTTTGGTAAAGTCCAAAATATCAATTTTCGGACAAAAAACGATGACCGCGGAGCTGTCGAACGTTCCCAAAATGGTCAATTCTGATGAAATTTTAACATTTAATCTTTTGACTGCAAATTACTGTTGGATATGAATTATTACCTTTTCAATTAAAATAAGTGTGTTTAAAGTCATTTCTCTGCCTGAAATCGATCAAAATTGAAGCTTCTGAGTAATCAAAACTCTGTAAAAATGGCAATTTTGGTCACTGTGAGGGTTTAAAAAGTGGTTATTCAACATGAGGCACGATCCAATTGACATTTTGAATCATTTTTGGTAAAGTCCAAAAAATCAATTTTCGGACGAAAAACGATGACCGCGGAGCTGTCGAACGTTCCCAAAATGGTCAATTCTGATGAAATTTTAACATTTAATCTTTTGACTGCAAATTACTGTTGGATGTGAAATATTACCTTTTCAACTAAAATAAGTGTGTTTAAAGTAATTTCTCTGCCTGAAATTGGTCAAAATTGAAGCTTCTGAGTAAGCAAAACTCTGTAAAAATGGCAATTTTGGTCACTGTGAGGGTTTAAAAAGTGGTTATTCAACATGAGGCACGATCCAATTGACATTTTGAATCATTTTTGGTAAAGTCCAAAATATCAATTTTCGGACAAAAAACGATGACCGCGGAGCTGTCGAACGTTCCCAAAATGGTCAATTCTGATGAAATTTTAACATTTAATCTTTTGACTGCAAATTACTGTTGGATATGAATTATTACCTTTTCAATTAAAATAAGTGTGTTTAAAGTCATTTCTCTGCCTGAAATCGATCAAAATTGAAGCTTCTGAGTAATCAAAACTCTGTAAAAATGGCAATTTTGGTCACTGTGAGGGTTTAAAAAGTGGTTATTCAACATGAGGCACGATCCAATTGACATTTTGAATCATTTTTGGTAAAGTCCAAAAAATCAATTTTCGGACGAAAAACGATGACCGCGGAGCTGTCGAACGTTCCCAAAATGGTCAATTCTGATGAAATTTTAACATTTAATCTTTTGACTGCAAATTACTGTTGGATGTGAAATATTACCTTTTCAACTAAAATAAGTGTGTTTAAAGTAATTTCTCTGCCTGAAATTGGTCAAAATTGAAGCTTCTGAGTAAGCAAAACTCTGTAAAAATGGCAATTTTGGTCACTGTGAGGGTTTAAAAAGTGGTTATTCAACATGAGGCACGATCCAATTGACATTTTGAATCATTTTTGGTAAAGTCCAAAAAATCAATTTTCGGACGAAAAACGATGACCGCGGAGCTGTCGAACGTTCCCAAAATGGTCAATTCTGATTAAATGTTAACATTTAATCTTTTGACTGCAAATTACTGTTGGATGTGATTTATTACCTTTTCAACTAAAATAAGTGTGTTTAAAGTCATTTCTCTGCCTGAAATTGGTCAAAATTGAAGCTTCTGAGTAAGCAAAACTCTGTAAAAATGGCAATTTTGGTCACTGTGAGGGTTTAAAAAGTGGTTATTCAACACAAGGCACGATCCAATTGACATTTTGAATCATTTTTGGTAAAGTCCAAAAAATCAATTTTCGGACAAAAAACGGTGACCGCGGAGCTGTCGAACGTTCCCAAAATGGTCAATTCTGATGAAATTTTAACATTTAATCTTTTGACTGCAAATTACTGTTGGATATGAATTATTACCTTTTCAATTAAAATAAGTGTGTTTAAAGTCATTTCTCTGCCTGAAATCGGTCAAAATTGAAGCTTCTGAGTAATCAAAACTCTGTAAAAATGGCAATTTTGGTCACTGTGAGGGTTTAAAAAGTGGTTATTCAACATGAGGCACGATCCAATTGACATTTTGAATCATTTTTGGTAAAGTCCAAAAAATCAATTTTCGGACGAAAAACGATGACCGCGGAGCTGTCGAACGTTCCCAAAATGGTCAATTCTGATTAAATTTTAACATTTAATCTTTTGGCTGCAAATTACTGTTGGATGTGAATTATTACCTTTTCAACTAAAATAAGTGTGTTTAAAGTCATTTCTGTGCCTGAAATTGGTCAAAATTGAAGCTTCTGAGTAAGCAAAACTCTGTAAAAATGGCAATTTTGGTCACTGTGAGGGTGTAAAAACTGGTTATTCAACACAAGGCACGATCCAATTGACATTTTGAATCATTTTTGGTAAAGTCCAAAAAATCAATTTTCGGACAAAAAACGATGACCGCTGAGCTGTCGAACGTTCCCAAAATGGTTAATTCTGATGAAATTTTAACATTTAATCTTTTGACTGCAAATTACTGTTGGATATGAATTATTACATTTTCAATTAAAATAAGTGTGTTTAAAGTCATTTCTCTGCCTGAAATTGGTCAAAATTGAAGCTTCTGAGTAATCAAAACTCTGTAAAAATGGCAATTTTGGTCACTGTGAGGGTTTAAAAAGTGGTTATTCAACATGAGGCACGATCCAATTGACATTTTGAATCATTTTTGGTAAAGTCCAAAAAATCAATTTTCGGACAAAAAACGGTGACCGCGGAGCTGTCGAACGTTCCCAAAATGGTCAATTCTGATGAAATTTTAACATTTAATCTTTTGACTGCAAATTACTGTTGGATATGAATTATTACCTTTTCAATTAAAATAAGTGTGTTTAAAGTAATTTCTCTGCCTGAAATCGGTCAAAATTGAAGCTTCTGAGTAATCAAAACTCTGTAAAAATGGCAATTTTGGTCACTGTGAGGGTTTAAAAAGTGGATATTCAACATGAGGCACGATCCAATTGACATTTTGAATCATTTTTGGTAAAGTCCAAAAAAATCAATTTTCGGACGAAAAACGATGACCGCGGAGCTGTCGAACGTTCCCAAAATGGTCAATTCTGATGAAATTTTAACATTTAATCTTTTGACTGCAAATTACTGTTGGATGTGAAATATTACCTTTTCAACTAAAATAAGTGTGTTTAACCACTTGGCTGCTAAGGCACATGATGCACTTCCATTGACTTTCCATTGAAATCAATGGAAACTCCATGACGAGTTACCCTTGTCATTAGCACTGAAGGGGTTAAAGTCATTTCTCTGCCTGAAATTGGTCAAAATTGAAGCTTCTGAGTAAGCAAAACTCTGTAAAAATGGCAATTTTGGTCACTGTGAGGGTTTAAAAAGTGGTTATTCAACATGAGGCACGATCCAATTGACATTTTGAATCATTTTTGGTAAAGTCCAAAAAATCAATTTTCGGACGAAAAACGATGACCGCGGAGCTGTCGAACGTTCCCAAAATGGTCAATTCTGATTAAATGTTAACATTTAATCTTTTGACTGCAAATTACTGTTGGATGTGATTTATTACCTTTTCAACTAAAATAAGTGTGTTTAAAGTCATTTCTCTGCCTGAAATTGGTCAAAATTGAAGCTTCTGAGTAAGCAAAACTCTGTAAAAATGGCAATTTTGGTCACTGTGAGGGTTTAAAAAGTGGTTATTCAACACAAGGCACGATCCAATTGACATTTTGAATCATTTTTGGTAAAGTCCAAAAAATCAATTTTCGGACAAAAAACGGTGACCGCGGAGCTGTCGAACGTTCCCAAAATGGTCAATTCTGATGAAATTTTAACATTTAATCTTTTGACTGCAAATTACTGTTGGATATGAATTATTACCTTTTCAATTAAAATAAGTGTGTTTAAAGTCATTTCTCTGCCTGAAATCGGTCAAAATTGAAGCTTCTGAGTAATCAAAACTCTGTAAAAATGGCAATTTTGGTCACTGTGAGGGTTTAAAAAGTGGTTATTCAACATGAGGCACGATCCAATTGACATTTTGAATCATTTTTGGTAAAGTCCAAAAAATCAATTTTCGGACGAAAAACGATGACCGCGGAGCTGTCGAACGTTCCCAAAATGGTCAATTCTGATTAAATTTTAACATTTAATCTTTTGGCTGCAAATTACTGTTGGATGTGAATTATTACCTTTTCAACTAAAATAAGTGTGTTTAAAGTCATTTCTGTGCCTGAAATTGGTCAAAATTGAAGCTTCTGAGTAAGCAAAACTCTGTAAAAATGGCAATTTTGGTCACTGTGAGGGTGTAAAAACTGGTTATTCAACACAAGGCACGATCCAATTGACATTTTGAATCATTTTTGGTAAAGTCCAAAAAATCAATTTTCGGACAAAAAACGATGACCGCTGAGCTGTCGAACGTTCCCAAAATGGTTAATTCTGATGAAATTTTAACATTTAATCTTTTGACTGCAAATTACTGTTGGATATGAATTATTACATTTTCAATTAAAATAAGTGTGTTTAAAGTCATTTCTCTGCCTGAAATTGGTCAAAATTGAAGCTTCTGAGTAATCAAAACTCTGTAAAAATGGCAATTTTGGTCACTGTGAGGGTTTAAAAAGTGGTTATTCAACATGAGGCACGATCCAATTGACATTTTGAATCATTTTTGGTAAAGTCCAAAAAATCAATTTTCGGACAAAAAACGGTGACCGCGGAGCTGTCGAACGTTCCCAAAATGGTCAATTCTGATGAAATTTTAACATTTAATCTTTTGACTGCAAATTACTGTTGGATATGAATTATTACCTTTTCAATTAAAATAAGTGTGTTTAAAGTAATTTCTCTGCCTGAAATCGGTCAAAATTGAAGCTTCTGAGTAATCAAAACTCTGTAAAAATGGCAATTTTGGTCACTGTGAGGGTTTAAAAAGTGGATATTCAACATGAGGCACGATCCAATTGACATTTTGAATCATTTTTGGTAAAGTCCAAAAAAATCAATTTTCGGACGAAAAACGATGACCGCGGAGCTGTCGAACGTTCCCAAAATGGTCAATTCTGATGAAATTTTAACATTTAATCTTTTGACTGCAAATTACTGTTGGATGTGAAATATTACCTTTTCAACTAAAATAAGTGTGTTTAACCACTTGGCTGCTAAGGCACATGATGCACTTCCATTGACTTTCCATTGAAATCAATGGAAACTCCATGACGAGTTACCCTTGTCATTAGCACTGAAGGGGTTAAAGTCATTTCTCTGCCTGAAATTGGTCAAAATTGAAGCTTCTGAGTAAGCAAAACTCTGTAAAAATGGCAATTTTGGTCACTGTGAGGGTTTAAAAAGTGGTTATTCAACATGAGGCACGATCCAATTGACATTTTGAATCATTTTTGGTAAAGTCCAAAAAATCAATTTTCAGACGAAAAACGATGACCGCGGAGCTGTCGAACGTTCCCAAAATGGTCAATTCTGATTAAATGTTAACATTTAATCTTTTGACTGCAAATTACTGTTGGATGTGATTTATTACCTTTTCAACTAAAATAAGTGTGTTTAAAGTCATTTCTCTGCCTGAAATTGGTCAAAATTGAAGCTTCTGAGTAAGCAAAACTCTGTAAAAATGGCAATTTTGGTCACTGTGAGGGTTTAAAAAGTGGTTATTCAACACAAGGCACGATCCAATTGACATTTTGAATCATTTTTGGTAAAGTCCAAAAAATCAATTTTCAGACAAAAAACGATGACCGCGGAGCTGTCGAACGTTCCCAAAATGGTCAATTCTGATGAAATTTTAACATTTAATCTTTTGACTGCAACTTACTGTTGGATATGAATTATTACCTTTTCAATTAAAATAAGTGTGTTTAAAGTCATTTCTCTGCCTGAAATTGGTCAAAATTGAAGCTTCTGAGTAATCAAAACTCTGTAAAAATGGCAATTTTGGTCACTGTGAGGGTTTACAAAGTGGTTATTCAACATGAGGCACAATCCAATTGACATTTTGAATCATTTTTGGTAAAGTCCAAAAAATCAATTTTCGGACGAAAAACGATGACCGCGGAGCTGTCGAACGTTCCCAAAATGGTCAATTCTGATTACATTTTAACATTTAATCTTTTGACTGCAAATTACTGTTGGATGTGAATTATTACCTTTTCAACTAAAATAAGTGTGTTTAAAGTCATTTCTGTGCCTGAAATTGGTCAAAATTGAAGCTTCTGAGTAAGCAAAACTCTGTAAAAATGGCAATTTTGGTCACTGTGAGGGTGTAAAAACTGGTTATTCAACACAAGGCACGATCCAATTGACATTTTGAATCATTTTTGGTAAAGTCCAAAAAATCAATTTTCGGACAAAAAACGATGACCGCGGAGCTGTCGAACGTTCCCAAAATGGTTAATTCTGATGAAATTTTAACATTTAATCTTTTGACTGCAAATTACTGTTGGATATGAATTATTACCTTTTCAATTAAAATAAGTGTGTTTAAAGTCATTTCTCTGCCTGAAATTGGTCAAAATTGAAGCTTCTGAGTAATCAAAACTCTGTAAAAATGGCAATTTTGGTCACTGTGAGGGTTTAAAAAGTGGTTATTCAACATGAGGCACGATCCAATTGACATTTTGAATAATTTTTGGTAAAGTCCAAAAAATCAATTTTCGGACGAAAAACGATGACCGCGGAGCTGTCGAACGTTCCCAAAATGGTCAATTCTGATGAAATTTTAACATTTAATCTTTTGACTGCAAATTACTGTTGGATGTGAAATATTACCTTTTCAACTAAAATAAGTGTGTTTAAAGTAATTTCTCTGCCTGAAATTGGTCAAAATTGAAGCTTCTGAGTAAGCAAAACTCTGTAAAAATGGCAATTTTGGTCACTGTGAGGGTTTAAAAAGTGGTTATTCAACATGAGGCACGATCCAATTGACATTTTGAATCATTTTTGGTAAAGTCCAAAAAATCAATTTTCGGACGAAAAACGATGACCGCGGAGCTGTCGAACGTTCCCAAAATGGTCAATTCTGATTAAATGTTAACATTTAATCTTTTGACTGCAAATTACTGTTGGATGTGATTTATTACCTTTTCAACTAAAATAAGTGTGTTTAAAGTCATTTCTCTGCCTGAAATTGGTCAAAATTGAAGCTTCTGAGTAAGCAAAACTCTGTAAAAATGGCAATTTTGGTCACTGTGAGGGTTTAAAAAGTGGTTATTCAACACAAGGCACGATCCAATTGACATTTTGAATCATTTTTGGTAAAGTCCAAAAAATCTATTTTCGGACCAAAAACGATGACCGCGGAGCTGTCGAACGTTCCCAAAATGGTCAATTCTGATGAAATTTTAACATTTAATCTTTTGACTGCAACTTACTGTTGGATATGAATTATTACCTTTTCAATTAAAATAAGTGTGTTTAAAGTCATTTCTCTGCCTGAAATTGGTCAAAATTGAAGCTTCTGAGTAATCAAAACTCTGTAAAAATGGCAATTTTGGTCACTGTGAGGGTTTAAAAAGTGGTTATTCAACATGAGGCACGATCCAATTGACATTTTGAATCATTTTTGGTAAAGTCCAAAAAATCAATTTTCGGACAAAAAACGGTGACCGCGGAGCTGTCGAACGTTCCCAAAATGGTCAATTCTGATGAAATTTTAACATTTAATCTTTTGACTGCAAATTACTGTTGGATATGAATTATTACCTTTTCAATTAAAATAAGTGTGTTTAAAGTCATTTCTCTGCCTGAAATCGGTCAAAATTGAAGCTTCTGAGTAATCAAAACTCTGTAAAAATGGCAATTTTGGTCACTGTGAGGGTTTAAAAAGTGGATATTCAACATGAGGCACGATCCAATTGACATTTTGAATCATTTTTGGTAAAGTCCAAAAAATCAATTTTCGGACGAAAAACGATGACCGCGGAGATGTCGAACGTTCCCAAAATGGTCAATTCTGATGAAATTTTAACATTTAATCTTTTGACTGCAAATTACTGTTGGATGTGAAATATTACCTTTTCAACTAAAATAAGTGTGTTTAAAGTCATTTCTCTGCCTGAAATTGGTCAAAATTGAAGCTTCTGAGTAAGCAAAACTCTGTAAAAATGGCAATTTTGGTCACTGTGAGGGTTTAAAAAGTGGTTATTCAACATGAGGCACGATCCAATTGACATTTTGAATCATTTTTGGTAAAGTCCAAAAAATCAATTTTCGGACGAAAAACGATGACCGCGGAGCTGTCAAACGTTCCCAAAATGGTCAATTCTGATTAAATGTTAACATTTAATCTTTTGACTGCAAATTACTGTTGGATGTGATTTATTACCTTTTCAACTAAAATAAGTGTGTTTAAAGTCATTTCTCTGCCTGAAATTGGTCAAAATTGAAGCTTCTGAGTAAGCAAAACTCTGTAAAAATGGCAATTTTGGTCACTGTGAGGGTGTAAAAACTGGTTATTCAACACAAGGCACGATCCAATTGACATTTTGAATCATTTTTGGTAAAGTCCAAAAAATCAATTTTCGGACAAAAAACGATGACCGCTGAGCTGTCGAACGTTCCCAAAATGGTTAATTCTGATGAAATTTTAACATTTAATCTTTTGACTGCAAATTACTGTTGGATATGAATTATTACATTTTCAATTAAAATAAGTGTGTTTAAAGTCATTTCTCTGCCTGAAATTGGTCAAAATTGAAGCTTCTGAGTAATCAAAACTCTGTAAAAATGGCAATTTTGGTCACTGTGAGGGTTTAAAAAGTGGTTATTCAACATGAGGCACGATCCAATTGACATTTTGAATCATTTTTGGTAAAGTCCAAAAAATCAATTTTCGGACAAAAAACGGTGACCGCGGAGCTGTCGAACGTTCCCAAAATGGTCAATTCTGATGAAATTTTAACATTTAATCTTTTGACTGCAAATTACTGTTGGATATGAATTATTACCTTTTCAATTAAAATAAGTGTGTTTAAAGTCATTTCTCTGCCTGAAATCGGTCAAAATTGAAGCTTCTGAGTAATCAAAACTCTGTAAAAATGGCAATTTTGGTCACTGTGAGGGTTTAAAAAGTGGATATTCAACATGAGGCACGATCCAATTGACATTTTGAATCATTTTTGGTAAAGTCCAAAAAATCAATTTTCGGACGAAAAACGATGACCGCGGAGCTGTCGAACGTTCCCAAAATGGTCAATTCTGATGAAATTTTAACATTTAATCTTTTGACTGCAAATTACTGTTGGATGTGAAATATTACCTTTTCAACTAAAATAAGTGTGTTTAAAGTCATTTCTCTGCCTGAAATTGGTCAAAATTGAAGCTTCTGAGTAAGCAAAACTCTGTAAAAATGGCAATTTTGGTCACTGTGAGGGTTTAAAAAGTGGTTATTCAACATGAGGCACGATCCAATTGACATTTTGAATCATTTTTGGTAAAGTCCAAAAAATCAATTTTCGGACGAAAAACGATGACCGCGGAGCTGTCGAACGTTCCCAAAATGGTCAATTCTGATTAAATGTTGACATTTAATCTTTTGACTGCAAATTACTGTTGGATGTGATTTATTACCTTTTCAACTAAAATAAGTGTGTTTAAAGTCATTTCTCTGCCTGAAATTGGTCAAAATTGAAGCTTCTGAGTAAGCAAAACTCTGTAAAAATGGCAATTTTGGTCACTGTGAGGGTTTAAAAAGTGGTTATTCAACACAAGGCACGATCCAATTGACATTTTGAATCATTTTTGGTAAAGTCCAAAAAATCAATTTTCAGACAAAAAACGATGACCGCGGAGCTGTCGAACGTTCCCAAAATGGTCAATTCTGATGAAATTTTAACATTTAATCTTTTGACTGCAACTTACTGTTGGATATGAATTATTACCTTTTCAATTAAAATAAGTGTGTTTAAAGTCATTTCTCTGCCTGAAATTGGTCAAAATTGAAGCTTCTGAGTAATCAAAACTCTGTAAAAATGGCAATTTTGGTCACTGTGAGGGTTTACAAAGTGGTTATTCAACATGAGGCACAATCCAATTGACATTTTGAATCATTTTTGGTAAAGTCCAAAAAATCAATTTTCGGACGAAAAACGATGACCGCGGAGCTGTCGAACGTTCCCAAAATGGTCAATTCTGATTAAATTTTAACATTTAATCTTTTGACTGCAAATTACTGTTGGATGTGAATTATTACCTTTTCAACTAAAATAAGTGTGTTTAAAGTCATTTCTGTGCCTGAAATTGGTCAAAATTGAAGCTTCTGAGTAAGCAAAACTCTGTAAAAATGGCAATTTTGGTCACTGTGAGGGTGTAAAAACTGGTTATTCAACACAAGGCACGATCCAATTGACATTTTGAATCATTTTTGGTAAAGTCCAAAAAATCAATTTTCGGACAAAAAACGATGACCGCGGAGCTGTCGAACGTTCCCAAAATGGTTAATTCTGATGAAATTTTAACATTTAATCTTTTGACTGCAAATTACTGTTGGATATGAATTATTACCTTTTCAATTAAAATAAGTGTGTTTAAAGTCATTTCTCTGCCTGAAATTGGTCAAAATTGAAGCTTCTGAGTAATCAAAACTCTGTAAAAATGGCAATTTTGGTCACTGTGAGGGTTTAAAAAGTGGTTATTCAACATGAGGCACGATCCAATTGACATTTTGAATCATTTTTGGTAAAGTCCAAAAAATCAATTTTCGGACAAAAAACGGTGACCGCGGAGCTGTCGAACGTTCCCAAAATGGTCAATTCTGATGAAATTTTAACATTTAATCTTTTGACTGCAAATTACTGTTGGATATGAATTATTACCTTTTCAATTAAAATAAGTGTGTTTAAAGTCATTTCTCTGCCTGAAATCGGTCAAAATTGAAGCTTCTGAGTAATCAAAACTCTGTAAAAATGGCAATTTTGGTCACTGTGAGGGTTTAAAAACTGGTTATTCAACACAAGGCACGATCCAATTGACATTTTGAATCATTTTTGGTAAAGTCCAAAAAATCAATTTTCGGACAAAAAACGATGACCGCGGAGCTGTCGAACGTTCCCAAAATGGTCAATTCTGATGAAATTTTAACATTTAATCTTTTGACTGCAAATTACTGTTGGATATGAATTATTACCTTTTCAATTAAAATAAGTGTGTTTAAAGTCATTTCTCTGCCTGAAATTGGTCAAAATTGAAGCTTCTGAGTAATCAAAACTCTGTAAAAATTGCAATTTTGGTCACTGTGAGGGTTTACAAAGTGGTTATTCAACATGAGGCACGATCCAATTGACATTTTGAATCATTTTTGGTAAAGTCCAAAAAATCAATTTTCGGACGAAAAACGATGACCGCGGAGCTGCCGAACGTTCCCAAAATGGTCAATTCTGATGAAATTTTAACATTTAATCTTTTGACTGCAAATTACTGTTGGATGTGAATTATTACCTTTTCAACTAAAATAAGTGTGTTTAAAGTCATTTCTCTGCCTGAAATTGGTCAAAATTGAAGCTTCTGAGTAAGCAAAACTCTGTAAAAATGGCAATTTTGGTCACTGTGAGGGTTTAAAAAGTGGTTATTCAACACAAGGCACGATCCAATTGACATTTTGAATCATTTTTGGTAAAGTCCAAAATATCAATTTTCGGACAAAAAACGATGACCGCGGAGCTGTCGAACGTTCCCAAAATGGTCAATTCTGATGAAATTTTAACATTTAATCTTTTGACTGCAAATTACTGTTGGATATGAATTATTACCTTTTCAATTAAAATAAGTGTGTTTAAAGTCATTTCTCTGCCTGAAATCGATCAAAATTGAAGCTTCTGAGTAATCAAAACTCTGTAAAAATGGCAATTTTGGTCACTGTGAGGGTTTAAAAAGTGGTTATTCAACATGAGGCACGATCCAATTGACATTTTGAATCATTTTTGGTAAAGTCCAAAAAATCAATTTTCGGACGAAAAACGATGACCGCGGAGCTGTCGAACGTTCCCAAAATGGTCAATTCTGATGAAATTTTAACATTTAATCTTTTGACTGCAAATTACTGTTGGATGTGAAATATTACCTTTTCAACTAAAATAAGTGTGTTTAAAGTAATTTCTCTGCCTGAAATTGGTCAAAATTGAAGCTTCTGAGTAAGCAAAACTCTGTAAAAATGGCAATTTTGGTCACTGTGAGGGTTTAAAAAGTGGTTATTCAACATGAGGCACGATCCAATTGACATTTTGAATCATTTTTGGTAAAGTCCAAAAAATCAATTTTCGGACGAAAAACGATGACCGCGGAGCTGTCGAACGTTCCCAAAATGGTCAATTCTGATTAAATGTTAACATTTAATCTTTAGACTGCAAATTACTGTTGGATGTGATTTATTACCTTTTCAACTAAAATAAGTGTGTTTAAAGTCATTTCTCTGCCTGAAATTGGTCAAAATTGAAGCTTCTGAGTAAGCAAAACTCTGTAAAAATGGCAATTTTGGTCACTGTGAGGGTTTAAAAAGTGGTTATTCAACACAAGGCACGATCCAATTGACATTTTGAATCATTTTTGGTAAAGTCCAAAAAATCAATTTTCGGACCAAAAACGATGACCGCGGAGCTGTCGAACGTTCCCAAAATGGTCAATTCTGATGAAATTTTAACATTTAATCTTTTGACTGCAACTTACTGTTGGATATGAATTATTACCTTTTCAATTAAAATAAGTGTGTTTAAAGTCATTTCTCTGCCTGAAATTGGTCAAAATTGAAGCTTCTGAGTAATCAAAACTCTGTAAAAATGGCAATTTTGGTCACTGTGAGGGTTTACAAAGTGGTTATTCAACATGAGGCACGATCCAATTGACATTTTGAATCATTTTTGGTAAAGTCCAAAAAATCAATTTTCGGACGAAAAACGATGACCGCGGAGCTGTCGAACGTTCCCAAAATGGTCAATTCTGATTAAATTTTAACATTTAATCTTTTGACTGCAAATTACTGTTGGATGTGAATTATTACCTTTTCAACTAAAATAAGTGTGTTTAAAGTCATTTCTGTGCCTGAAATTGGTCAAAATTGAAGCTTCTGAGTAAGCAAAACTCTGTAAAAATGGCAATTTTGGTCACTGTGAGGGTGTAAAAACTGGTTATTCAACACAAGGCACGATCCAATTGACATTTTGAATCATTTTTGGTAAAGTCCAAAAAATCAATTTTCGGACAAAAAACGATGACCGCTGAGCTGTCGAACGTTCCCAAAATGGTTAATTCTGATGAAATTTTAACATTTAATCTTTTGACTGCAAATTACTGTTGGATATGAATTATTACATTTTCAATTAAAATAAGTGTGTTTAAAGTCATTTCTCTGCCTGAAATTGGTCAAAATTGAAGCTTCTGAGTAATCAAAACTCTGTAAAAATGGCAATTTTGGTCACTGTGAGGGTTTAAAAAGTGGTTATTCAACATGAGGCACGATCCAATTGATATTTTGAATCATTTTTGGTAAAGTCCAAAAAATCAATTTTCGGACGAAAAACGGTGACCGCGGAGCTGTCGAACGTTCCCAAAATGGTCAATTCTGATGAAATTTTAACATTTAATCTTTTGACTGCAAATTACTGTTGGATGTGAAATATTACCTTTTCAACTAAAATAAGTGTGTTTAAAGTCATTTCTCTGCCTGAAATTGGTCAAAATTGAAGCTTCTGAGTAAGCAAAACTCTGTAAAAATGGCAATTTTGGTCACTGTGAGGGTTTAAAAAGTGGTTATTCAACATGAGGCACGATCCAATTGACATTTTGAATCATTTTTGGTAAAGTCCAAAAAATCAATTTTCGGACGAAAAACGATGACCGCGGAGCTGTCGAACGTTCCCAAAATGGTCAATTCTGATTAAATGTTAACATTTAATCTTTTGACTGCAAATTACTGTTGGATGTGATTTATTACCTTTTCAACTAAAATAAGTGTGTTTAAAGTCATTTCTCTGCCTGAAATTGGTCAAAATTGAAGCTTCTGAGTAAGCAAAACTCTGTAAAAATGGCAATTTTGGTCACTGTGAGGGTTTAAAAAGTGGTTATTCAACACAAGGCACGATCCAATTGACATTTTGAATCATTTTTGGTAAAGTCCAAAAAATCAATTTTCAGACAAAAAACGATGACCGCGGAGCTGTCGAACGTTCCCAAAATGGTCAATTCTGATGAAATTTTAACATTTAATCTTTTGACTGCAACTTACTGTTGGATATGAATTATTACCTTTTCAATTAAAATAAGTGTGTTTAAAGTCATTTCTCTGCCTGAAATTGGTCAAAATTGAAGCTTCTGAGTAATCAAAACTCTGTAAAAATGGCAATTTTGGTCACTGTGAGGGTTTACAAAGTGGTTATTCAACATGAGGCACAATCCAATTGACATTTTGAATCATTTTTGGTAAAGTCCAAAAAATCAATTTTCGGACGAAAAACGATGACCGCGGAGCTGTCGAACGTTCCCAAAATGGTCAATTCTGATTAAATTTTAACATTTAATCTTTTGACTGCAAATTACTGTTGGATGTGAATTATTACCTTTTCAACTAAAATAAGTGTGTTTAAAGTCATTTCTGTGCCTGAAATTGGTCAAAATTGAAGCTTCTGAGTAAGCAAAACTCTGTAAAAATGGCAATTTTGGTCACTGTGAGGGTGTAAAAACTGGTTATTCAACACAAGGCACGATCCAATTGACATTTTGAATCATTTTTGGTAAAGTCCAAAAAATCAATTTTCGGACAAAAAACGATGACCGCGGAGCTGTCGAACGTTCCCAAATGGTTAATTCTGATGAAATTTTAACATTTAATCTTTTGACTGCAAATTACTGTTGGATATGAATTATTACCTTTTCAATTAAAATAAGTGTGTTTAAAGTCATTTCTCTGCCTGAAATTGGTCAAAATTGAAGCTTCTGAGTAATCAAAACTCTGTAAAAATGGCAATTTTGGTCACTGTGAGGGTTTAAAAAGTGGTTATTCAACATGAGGCACGATCCAATTGACATTTTGAATCATTTTTGGTAAAGTCCAAAAAATCAATTTTCGGACAAAAAACGGTGACCGCGGAGCTGTCGAACGTTCCCAAAATGGTCAATTCTGATGAAATTTTAACATTTAATCTTTTGACTGCAAATTACTGTTGGATATGAATTATTACCTTTTCAATTAAAATAAGTGTGTTTAAAGTCATTTCTCTGCCTGAAATCGGTCAAAATTGAAGCTTCTGAGTAATCAAAACTCTGTAAAAATGGCAATTTTGGTCACTGTGAGGGTTTAAAAAGTGGTTATTCAACATGAGGCACGATCCAATTGACATTTTGAATCATTTTTGGTAAAGTCCAAAAAATCAATTTTCGGACGAAAAACGATGACCGCGGAGCTGTCGAACGTTCCCAAAATGGTCAATTCTGATTAAATGTTAACATTTAATCTTTTGACTGCAAATTACTGTTGGATGTGATTTATTACCTTTTCAACTAAAATAAGTGTGTTTAAAGTCATTTCTCTGCCTGAAATTGGTCAAAATTGAAGCTTCTGAGTAAGCAAAACTCTGTAAAAATGGCAATTTTGGTCACTGTGAGGGTTTAAAAAGTGGTTATTCAACACAAGGCACGATCCAATTGACATTTTGAATCATTTTTGGTAAAGTCCAAAAAATCTATTTTCGGACCAAAAACGATGACCGCGGAGCTGTCGAACGTTCCCAAAATGGTCAATTCTGATGAAATTTTAACATTTAATCTTTTGACTGCAACTTACTGTTGGATATGAATTATTACCTTTTCAATTAAAATAAGTGTGTTTAAAGTCATTTCTCTGCCTGAAATTGGTCAAAATTGAAGCTTCTGAGTAATCAAAACTCTGTAAAAATGGCAATTTTGGTCACTGTGAGGGTTTAAAAAGTGGTTATTCAACATGAGGCACGATCCAATTGACATTTTGAATCATTTTTGGTAAAGTCCAAAAAATCAATTTTCGGACAAAAAACGGTGACCGCGGAGCTGTCGAACGTTCCCAAAATGGTCAATTCTGATGAAATTTTAACATTTAATCTTTTGACTGCAAATTACTGTTGGATATGAATTATTACCTTTTCAATTAAAATAAGTGTGTTTAAAGTCATTTCTCTGCCTGAAATCGGTCAAAATTGAAGCTTCTGAGTAATCAAAACTCTGTAAAAATGGCAATTTTGGTCACTGTGAGGGTTTAAAAAGTGGATATTCAACATGAGGCACGATCCAATTGACATTTTGAATCATTTTTGGTAAAGTCCAAAAAATCAATTTTCGGACGAAAAACGATGACCGCGGAGATGTCGAACGTTCCCAAAATGGTCAATTCTGATGAAATTTTAACATTTAATCTTTTGACTGCAAATTACTGTTGGATGTGAAATATTACCTTTTCAACTAAAATAAGTGTGTTTAAAGTCATTTCTCTGCCTGAAATTGGTCAAAATTGAAGCTTCTGAGTAAGCAAAACTCTGTAAAAATGGCAATTTTGGTCACTGTGAGGGTTTAAAAAGTGGTTATTCAACATGAGGCACGATCCAATTGACATTTTGAATCATTTTTGGTAAAGTCCAAAAAATCAATTTTCGGACGAAAAACGATGACCGCGGAGCTGTCAAACGTTCCCAAAATGGTCAATTCTGATTAAATGTTAACATTTAATCTTTTGACTGCAAATTACTGTTGGATGTGATTTATTACCTTTTCAACTAAAATAAGTGTGTTTAAAGTCATTTCTCTGCCTGAAATTGGTCAAAATTGAAGCTTCTGAGTAAGCAAAACTCTGTAAAAATGGCAATTTTGGTCACTGTGAGGGTGTAAAAACTGGTTATTCAACACAAGGCACGATCCAATTGACATTTTGAATCATTTTTGGTAAAGTCCAAAAAATCAATTTTCGGACAAAAAACGATGACCGCTGAGCTGTCGAACGTTCCCAAAATGGTTAATTCTGATGAAATTTTAACATTTAATCTTTTGACTGCAAATTACTGTTGGATATGAATTATTACATTTTCAATTAAAATAAGTGTGTTTAAAGTCATTTCTCTGCCTGAAATTGGTCAAAATTGAAGCTTCTGAGTAATCAAAACTCTGTAAAAATGGCAATTTTGGTCACTGTGAGGGTTTAAAAAGTGGTTATTCAACATGAGGCACGATCCAATTGACATTTTGAATCATTTTTGGTAAAGTCCAAAAAATCAATTTTCGGACAAAAAACGGTGACCGCGGAGCTGTCGAACGTTCCCAAAATGGTCAATTCTGATGAAATTTTAACATTTAATCTTTTGACTGCAAATTACTGTTGGATATGAATTATTACCTTTTCAATTAAAATAAGTGTGTTTAAAGTCATTTCTCTGCCTGAAATCGGTCAAAATTGAAGCTTCTGAGTAATCAAAACTCTGTAAAAATGGCAATTTTGGTCACTGTGAGGGTTTAAAAAGTGGATATTCAACATGAGGCACGATCCAATTGACATTTTGAATCATTTTTGGTAAAGTCCAAAAAATCAATTTTCGGACGAAAAACGATGACCGCGGAGCTGTCGAACGTTCCCAAAATGGTCAATTCTGATGAAATTTTAACATTTAATCTTTTGACTGCAAATTACTGTTGGATGTGAAATATTACCCTTTCAACTAAAATAAGTGTGTTTAAAGTCATTTCTCTGCCTGAAATTGGTCAAAATTGAAGCTTCTGAGTAAGCAAAACTCTGTAAAAATGGCAATTTTGGTCACTGTGAGGGTTTAAAAAGTGGTTATTCAACATGAGGCACGATCCAATTGACATTTTGAATCATTTTTGGTAAAGTCCAAAAAATCAATTTTCGGACGAAAAACGATGACCGCGGAGCTGTCGAACGTTCCCAAAATGGTCAATTCTGATTAAATGTTGACATTTAATCTTTTGACTGCAAATTACTGTTGGATGTGATTTATTACCTTTTCAACTAAAATAAGTGTGTTTAAAGTCATTTCTCTGCCTGAAATTGGTCAAAATTGAAGCTTCTGAGTAAGCAAAACTCTGTAAAAATGGCAATTTTGGTCACTGTGAGGGTTTAAAAAGTGGTTATTCAACACAAGGCACGATCCAATTGACATTTTGAATCATTTTTGGTAAAGTCCAAAAAATCAATTTTCAGACAAAAAACGATGACCGCGGAGCTGTCGAACGTTCCCAAAATGGTCAATTCTGATGAAATTTTAACATTTAATCTTTTGACTGCAACTTACTGTTGGATATGAATTATTACCTTTTCAATTAAAATAAGTGTGTTTAAAGTCATTTCTCTGCCTGAAATTGGTCAAAATTGAAGCTTCTGAGTAATCAAAACTCTGTAAAAATGGCAATTTTGGTCACTGTGAGGGTTTACAAAGTGGTTATTCAACATGAGGCACAATCCAATTGACATTTTGAATCATTTTTGGTAAAGTCCAAAAAATCAATTTTCGGACGAAAAACGATGACCGCGGAGCTGTCGAACGTTCCCAAAATGGTCAATTCTGATGAAATTTTAACATTTAATCTTTTGACTGCAAATTACTGTTGGATATGAATTATTACCTTTTCAATTAAAATAAGTGTGTTTAAAGTCATTTCTCTGCCTGAAATCGGTCAAAATTGAAGCTTCTGAGTAATCAAAACTCTGTAAAAATGGCAATTTTGGTCACTGTGAGGGTTTAAAAAGTGGTTATTCAACATGAGGCACAATCCAATTGACATTTTGAATCATTTTTGGTAAAGTCCAAAAAATCAATTTTCGGACGAAAAACGATGACCGCGGAGCTGTCGAACGTTCCCAAAATGGTAAATTCTGATTAAATTTTAACATTTAATCTTTTGGCTGCAAATTACTGTTGGATTTGAATTATTACCTTTTCAACTAAAATAAGTGTGTTTAAAGTCATTTCTGTGCCTGAAATTGGTCAAAATTGAAGCTTCTGAGTAAGCAAAACTCTGTAAAAATGGCAATTTTGGTCACTGTGAGGGTGTAAAAACTGGTTATTCAACACAAGGCACGATCCAATTGACATTTTGAATCATTTTTGGTAAAGTCCAAAAAATCAATTTTCGGACAAAAAACGATGACCGCTGAGCTGTCGAACGTTCCCAAAATGGTTAATTCTGATGAAATTTTAACATTTAATCTTTTGACTGCAAATTACTGTTGGATATGAATTATTACATTTTCAATTAAAATAAGTGTGTTTAAAGTCATTTCTCTGCCTGAAATTGGTCAAAATTGAAGCTTCTGAGTAATCAAAACTCTGTAAAAATGGCAATTTTGGTCACTGTGAGGGTTTAAAAAGTGGTTATTCAACATGAGGCACGATCCAATTGATATTTTGAATCATTTTTGGTAAAGTCCAAAAAATCAATTTTCGGACGAAAAACGGTGACCGCGGAGCTGTCGAACGTTCCCAAAATGGTCAATTCTGATGAAATTTTAACATTTAATCTTTTGACTGCAAATTACTGTTGGATGTGAAATATTACCTTTTCAACTAAAATAAGTGTGTTTAAAGTCATTTCTCTGCCTGAAATTGGTCAAAATTGAAGCTTCTGAGTAAGCAAAACTCTGTAAAAATGGCAATTTTGGTCACTGTGAGGGTTTAAAAAGTGGTTATTCAACATGAGGCACGATCCAATTGACATTTTGAATCATTTTTGGTAAAGTCCAAAAAATCAATTTTCGGACGAAAAACGATGACCGCGGAGCTGTCGAACGTTCCCAAAATGGTCAATTCTGATTAAATGTTAACATTTAATCTTTTGACTGCAAATTACTGTTGGATGTGATTTATTACCTTTTCAACTAAAATAAGTGTGTTTAAAGTCATTTCTCTGCCTGAAATTGGTCAAAATTGAAGCTTCTGAGTAAGCAAAACTCTGTAAAAATGGCAATTTTGGTCACTGTGAGGGTTTAAAAAGTGGTTATTCAACACAAGGCACGATCCAATTGACATTTTGAATCATTTTTGGTAAAGTCCAAAAAATCAATTTTCAGACAAAAAACGATGACCGCGGAGCTGTCGAACGTTCCCAAAATGGTCAATTCTGATGAAATTTTAACATTTAATCTTTTGACTGCAACTTACTGTTGGATATGAATTATTACCTTTTCAATTAAAATAAGTGTGTTTAAAGTCATTTCTCTGCCTGAAATTGGTCAAAATTGAAGCTTCTGAGTAATCAAAACTCTGTAAAAATGGCAATTTTGGTCACTGTGAGGGTTTACAAAGTGGTTATTCAACATGAGGCACAATCCAATTGACATTTTGAATCATTTTTGGTAAAGTCCAAAAAATCAATTTTCGGACGAAAAACGATGACCGCGGAGCTGTCGAACGTTCCCAAAATGGTCAATTCTGATTAAATTTTAACATTTAATCTTTTGACTGCAAATTACTGTTGGATGTGAATTATTACCTTTTCAACTAAAATAAGTGTGTTTAAAGTCATTTCTGTGCCTGAAATTGGTCAAAATTGAAGCTTCTGAGTAAGCAAAACTCTGTAAAAATGGCAATTTTGGTCACTGTGAGGGTGTAAAAACTGGTTATTCAACACAAGGCACGATCCAATTGACATTTTGAATCATTTTTGGTAAAGTCCAAAAAATCAATTTTCGGACAAAAAACGATGACCGCGGAGCTGTCGAACGTTCCCAAATGGTTAATTCTGATGAAATTTTAACATTTAATCTTTTGACTGCAAATTACTGTTGGATATGAATTATTACCTTTTCAATTAAAATAAGTGTGTTTAAAGTCATTTCTCTGCCTGAAATTGGTCAAAATTGAAGCTTCTGAGTAATCAAAACTCTGTAAAAATGGCAATTTTGGTCACTGTGAGGGTTTAAAAAGTGGTTATTCAACATGAGGCACGATCCAATTGACATTTTGAATCATTTTTGGTAAAGTCCAAAAAATCAATTTTCGGACAAAAAACGGTGACCGCGGAGCTGTCGAACGTTCCCAAAATGGTCAATTCTGATGAAATTTTAACATTTAATCTTTTGACTGCAAATTACTGTTGGATATGAATTATTACCTTTTCAATTAAAATAAGTGTGTTTAAAGTCATTTCTCTGCCTGAAATCGGTCAAAATTGAAGCTTCTGAGTAATCAAAACTCTGTAAAAATGGCAATTTTGGTCACTGTGAGGGTTTAAAAAGTGGTTATTCAACATGAGGCACGATCCAATTGACATTTTGAATCATTTTTGGTAAAGTCCAAAAAATCAATTTTCGGACGAAAAACGATGACCGCGGAGCTGTCGAACGTTCCCAAAATGGTCAATTCTGATTAAATGTTAACATTTAATCTTTTGACTGCAAATTACTGTTGGATGTGATTTATTACCTTTTCAACTAAAATAAGTGTGTTTAAAGTCATTTCTCTGCCTGAAATTGGTCAAAATTGAAGCTTCTGAGTAAGCAAAACTCTGTAAAAATGGCAATTTTGGTCACTGTGAGGGTTTAAAAAGTGGTTATTCAACACAAGGCACGATCCAATTGACATTTTGAATCATTTTTGGTAAAGTCCAAAAAATCTATTTTCGGACCAAAAACGATGACCGCGGAGCTGTCGAACGTTCCCAAAATGGTCAATTCTGATGAAATTTTAACATTTAATCTTTTGACTGCAACTTACTGTTGGATATGAATTATTACCTTTTCAATTAAAATAAGTGTGTTTAAAGTCATTTCTCTGCCTGAAATTGGTCAAAATTGAAGCTTCTGAGTAATCAAAACTCTGTAAAAATGGCAATTTTGGTCACTGTGAGGGTTTAAAAAGTGGTTATTCAACATGAGGCACGATCCAATTGACATTTTGAATCATTTTTGGTAAAGTCCAAAAAATCAATTTTCGGACAAAAAACGGTGACCGCGGAGCTGTCGAACGTTCCCAAAATGGTCAATTCTGATGAAATTTTAACATTTAATCTTTTGACTGCAAATTACTGTTGGATATGAATTATTACCTTTTCAATTAAAATAAGTGTGTTTAAAGTCATTTCTCTGCCTGAAATCGGTCAAAATTGAAGCTTCTGAGTAATCAAAACTCTGTAAAAATGGCAATTTTGGTCACTGTGAGGGTTTAAAAAGTGGATATTCAACATGAGGCACGATCCAATTGACATTTTGAATCATTTTTGGTAAAGTCCAAAAAATCAATTTTCGGACGAAAAACGATGACCGCGGAGATGTCGAACGTTCCCAAAATGGTCAATTCTGATGAAATTTTAACATTTAATCTTTTGACTGCAAATTACTGTTGGATGTGAAATATTACCTTTTCAACTAAAATAAGTGTGTTTAAAGTCATTTCTCTGCCTGAAATTGGTCAAAATTGAAGCTTCTGAGTAAGCAAAACTCTGTAAAAATGGCAATTTTGGTCACTGTGAGGGTTTAAAAAGTGGTTATTCAACATGAGGCACGATCCAATTGACATTTTGAATCATTTTTGGTAAAGTCCAAAAAATCAATTTTCGGACGAAAAACGATGACCGCGGAGCTGTCAAACGTTCCCAAAATGGTCAATTCTGATTAAATGTTAACATTTAATCTTTTGACTGCAAATTACTGTTGGATGTGATTTATTACCTTTTCAACTAAAATAAGTGTGTTTAAAGTCATTTCTCTGCCTGAAATTGGTCAAAATTGAAGCTTCTGAGTAAGCAAAACTCTGTAAAAATGGCAATTTTGGTCACTGTGAGGGTGTAAAAACTGGTTATTCAACACAAGGCACGATCCAATTGACATTTTGAATCATTTTTGGTAAAGTCCAAAAAATCAATTTTCGGACAAAAAACGATGACCGCTGAGCTGTCGAACGTTCCCAAAATGGTTAATTCTGATGAAATTTTAACATTTAATCTTTTGACTGCAAATTACTGTTGGATATGAATTATTACATTTTCAATTAAAATAAGTGTGTTTAAAGTCATTTCTCTGCCTGAAATTGGTCAAAATTGAAGCTTCTGAGTAATCAAAACTCTGTAAAAATGGCAATTTTGGTCACTGTGAGGGTTTAAAAAGTGGTTATTCAACATGAGGCACGATCCAATTGACATTTTGAATCATTTTTGGTAAAGTCCAAAAAATCAATTTTCGGACAAAAAACGGTGACCGCGGAGCTGTCGAACGTTCCCAAAATGGTCAATTCTGATGAAATTTTAACATTTAATCTTTTGACTGCAAATTACTGTTGGATATGAATTATTACCTTTTCAATTAAAATAAGTGTGTTTAAAGTCATTTCTCTGCCTGAAATCGGTCAAAATTGAAGCTTCTGAGTAATCAAAACTCTGTAAAAATGGCAATTTTGGTCACTGTGAGGGTTTAAAAAGTGGTTATTCAACATGAGGCACGATCCAATTGACATTTTGAATCATTTTTGGTAAAGTCCAAAAAATCAATTTTCGGACGAAAAACGATGACCGCGGAGCTGTCGAACGTTCCCAAAATGGTCAATTCTGATTAAATGTTAACATTTAATCTTTTGACTGCAAATTACTGTTGGATGTGATTTATTACCTTTTCAACTAAAATAAGTGTGTTTAAAGTCATTTCTCTGCCTGAAATTGGTCAAAATTGAAGCTTCTGAGTAAGCAAAACTCTGTAAAAATGGCAATTTTGGTCACTGTGAGGGTTTAAAAAGTGGTTATTCAACACAAGGCACGATCCAATTGACATTTTGAATCATTTTTGGTAAAGTCCAAAAAATCTATTTTCGGACCAAAAACGATGACCGCGGAGCTGTCGAACGTTCCCAAAATGGTCAATTCTGATGAAATTTTAACATTTAATCTTTTGACTGCAACTTACTGTTGGATATGAATTATTACCTTTTCAATTAAAATAAGTGTGTTTAAAGTCATTTCTCTGCCTGAAATTGGTCAAAATTGAAGCTTCTGAGTAATCAAAACTCTGTAAAAATGGCAATTTTGGTCACTGTGAGGGTTTAAAAAGTGGTTATTCAACATGAGGCACGATCCAATTGACATTTTGAATCATTTTTGGTAAAGTCCAAAAAATCAATTTTCGGACAAAAAACGGTGACCGCGGAGCTGTCGAACGTTCCCAAAATGGTCAATTCTGATGAAATTTTAACATTTAATCTTTTGACTGCAAATTACTGTTGGATATGAATTATTACCTTTTCAATTAAAATAAGTGTGTTTAAAGTCATTTCTCTGCCTGAAATCGGTCAAAATTGAAGCTTCTGAGTAATCAAAACTCTGTAAAAATGGCAATTTTGGTCACTGTGAGGGTTTAAAAAGTGGATATTCAACATGAGGCACGATCCAATTGACATTTTGAATCATTTTTGGTAAAGTCCAAAAAATCAATTTTCGGACGAAAAACGATGACCGCGGAGATGTCGAACGTTCCCAAAATGGTCAATTCTGATGAAATTTTAACATTTAATCTTTTGACTGCAAATTACTGTTGGATGTGAAATATTACCTTTTCAACTAAAATAAGTGTGTTTAAAGTCATTTCTCTGCCTGAAATTGGTCAAAATTGAAGCTTCTGAGTAAGCAAAACTCTGTAAAAATGGCAATTTTGGTCACTGTGAGGGTTTAAAAAGTGGTTATTCAACATGAGGCACGATCCAATTGACATTTTGAATCATTTTTGGTAAAGTCCAAAAAATCAATTTTCGGACGAAAAACGATGACCGCGGAGCTGTCAAACGTTCCCAAAATGGTCAATTCTGATTAAATGTTAACATTTAATCTTTTGACTGCAAATTACTGTTGGATGTGATTTATTACCTTTTCAACTAAAATAAGTGTGTTTAAAGTCATTTCTCTGCCTGAAATTGGTCAAAATTGAAGCTTCTGAGTAAGCAAAACTCTGTAAAAATGGCAATTTTGGTCACTGTGAGGGTGTAAAAACTGGTTATTCAACACAAGGCACGATCCAATTGACATTTTGAATCATTTTTGGTAAAGTCCAAAAAATCAATTTTCGGACAAAAAACGATGACCGCTGAGCTGTCGAACGTTCCCAAAATGGTTAATTCTGATGAAATTTTAACATTTAATCTTTTGACTGCAAATTACTGTTGGATATGAATTATTACATTTTCAATTAAAATAAGTGTGTTTAAAGTCATTTCTCTGCCTGAAATTGGTCAAAATTGAAGCTTCTGAGTAATCAAAACTCTGTAAAAATGGCAATTTTGGTCACTGTGAGGGTTTAAAAAGTGGTTATTCAACATGAGGCACGATCCAATTGACATTTTGAATCATTTTTGGTAAAGTCCAAAAAATCAATTTTCGGACAAAAAACGGTGACCGCGGAGCTGTCGAACGTTCCCAAAATGGTCAATTCTGATGAAATTTTAACATTTAATCTTTTGACTGCAAATTACTGTTGGATATGAATTATTACCTTTTCAATTAAAATAAGTGTGTTTAAAGTCATTTCTCTGCCTGAAATCGGTCAAAATTGAAGCTTCTGAGTAATCAAAACTCTGTAAAAATGGCAATTTTGGTCACTGTGAGGGTTTAAAAAGTGGATATTCAACATGAGGCACGATCCAATTGACATTTTGAATCATTTTTGGTAAAGTCCAAAAAATCAATTTTCGGACGAAAAACGATGACCGCGGAGCTGTCGAACGTTCCCAAAATGGTCAATTCTGATGAAATTTTAACATTTAATCTTTTGACTGCAAATTACTGTTGGATGTGAAATATTACCCTTTCAACTAAAATAAGTGTGTTTAAAGTCATTTCTCTGCCTGAAATTGGTCAAAATTGAAGCTTCTGAGTAAGCAAAACTCTGTAAAAATGGCAATTTTGGTCACTGTGAGGGTTTAAAAAGTGGTTATTCAACATGAGGCACGATCCAATTGACATTTTGAATCATTTTTGGTAAAGTCCAAAAAATCAATTTTCGGACGAAAAACGATGACCGCGGAGCTGTCGAACGTTCCCAAAATGGTCAATTCTGATTAAATGTTGACATTTAATCTTTTGACTGCAAATTACTGTTGGATGTGATTTATTACCTTTTCAACTAAAATAAGTGTGTTTAAAGTCATTTCTCTGCCTGAAATTGGTCAAAATTGAAGCTTCTGAGTAAGCAAAACTCTGTAAAAATGGCAATTTTGGTCACTGTGAGGGTTTAAAAAGTGGTTATTCAACACAAGGCACGATCCAATTGACATTTTGAATCATTTTTGGTAAAGTCCAAAAAATCAATTTTCAGACAAAAAACGATGACCGCGGAGCTGTCGAACGTTCCCAAAATGGTCAATTCTGATGAAATTTTAACATTTAATCTTTTGACTGCAACTTACTGTTGGATATGAATTATTACCTTTTCAATTAAAATAAGTGTGTTTAAAGTCATTTCTCTGCCTGAAATTGGTCAAAATTGAAGCTTCTGAGTAATCAAAACTCTGTAAAAATGGCAATTTTGGTCACTGTGAGGGTTTACAAAGTGGTTATTCAACATGAGGCACAATCCAATTGACATTTTGAATCATTTTTGGTAAAGTCCAAAAAATCAATTTTCGGACGAAAAACGATGACCGCGGAGCTGTCGAACGTTCCCAAAATGGTCAATTCTGATTAAATTTTAACATTTAATCTTTTGACTGCAAATTACTGTTGGATATGAATTATTACCTTTTCAATTAAAATAAGTGTGTTTAAAGTCATTTCTCTGCCTGAAATCGGTCAAAATTGAAGCTTCTGAGTAATCAAAACTCTGTAAAAATGGCAATTTTGGTCACTGTGAGGGTTTACAAAGTGGTTATTCAACATGAGGCACAATCCAATTGACATTTTGAATCATTTTTGGTAAAGTCCAAAAAATCAATTTTCGGACGAAAAACGATGACCGCGGAGCTGTCGAACGTTCCCAAAATGGTCAATTCTGATTAAATTTTAACATTTAATCTTTTGACTGCAAATTACTGTTGGATGTGAATTATTACCTTTTCAACTAAAATAAGTGTGTTTAAAGTCATTTCTGTGCCTGAAATTGGTCAAAATTGAAGCTTCTGAGTAAGCAAAACTCTGTAAAAATGGCAATTTTGGTCACTGTGAGGGTGTAAAAACTGGTTATTCAACACAAGGCACGATCCAATTGACATTTTGAATCATTTTTGGTAAAGTCCAAAAAATCAATTTTCGGACAAAAAACGATGACCGCGGAGCTGTCGAACGTTCCCAAAATGGTTAATTCTGATGAAATTTTAACATTTAATCTTTTGACTGCAAATTACTGTTGGATATGAATTATTACCTTTTCAATTAAAATAAGTGTGTTTAAAGTCATTTCTCTGCCTGAAATTGGTCAAAATTGAAGCTTCTGAGTAATCAAAACTCTGTAAAAATGGCAATTTTGGTCACTGTGAGGGTTTAAAAAGTGGTTATTCAACATGAGGCACGATCCAATTGACATTTTGAATCATTTTTGGTAAAGTCCAAAAAATCAATTTTCGGACAAAAAACGGTGACCGCGGAGCTGTCGAACGTTCCCAAAATGGTCAATTCTGATGAAATTTTAACATTTAATCTTTTGACTGCAAATTACTGTTGGATATGAATTATTACCTTTTCAATTAAAATAAGTGTGTTTAAAGTCATTTCTCTGCCTGAAATCGGTCAAAATTGAAGCTTCTGAGTAATCAAAACTCTGTAAAAATGGCAATTTTGGTCACTGTGAGGGTTTAAAAAGTGGTTATTCAACATGAGGCACGATCCAATTGACATTTTGAATCATTTTTGGTAAAGTCCAAAAAATCAATTTTCGGACGAAAAACGATGACCGCGGAGCTGTCGAACGTTCCCAAAATGGTCAATTCTGATTAAAATTTAACATTTAATCTTTTGGCTGCAAATTACTGTTGGATTTGAATTATTACCTTTTCAACTAAAATAAGTGTGTTTAAAGTCATTTCTGTGCCTGAAATTGGTCAAAATTGAAGCTTCTGAGTAAGCAAAACTCTGTAAAAATGGCAATTTTGGTCACTGTGAGGGTTTAAAAACTGGTTATTCAACACAAGGCACGATCCAATTGACATTTTGAATCATTTTTGGTAAAGTCCAAAAAATCAATTTTCGGACAAAAAACGATGACCGCGGAGCTGTCGAACGTTCCCAAAATGGTCAATTCTGATGAAATTTTAACATTTAATCTTTTGACTGCAAATTACTGTTGGATATGAATTATTACCTTTTCAATTAAAATAAGTGTGTTTAAAGTCATTTCTCTGCCTGAAATTGGTCAAAATTGAAGCTTCTGAGTAATCAAAACTCTGTAAAAATTGCAATTTTGGTCACTGTGAGGGTTTACAAAGTGGTTATTCAACATGAGGCACGATCCAATTGACATTTTGAATCATTTTTGGTAAAGTCCAAAAAATCAATTTTCGGACGAAAAACGATGACCGCGGAGCTGCCGAACGTTCCCAAAATGGTCAATTCTGATGAAATTTTAACATTTAATCTTTTGACTGCAAATTACTGTTGGATGTGAATTATTACCTTTTCAACTAAAATAAGTGTGTTTAAAGTCATTTCTCTGCCTGAAATTGGTCAAAATTGAAGCTTCTGAGTAAGCAAAACTCTGTAAAAATGGCAATTTTGGTCACTGTGAGGGTTTAAAAAGTGGTTATTCAACACAAGGCACGATCCAATTGACATTTTGAATCATTTTTGGTAAAGTCCAAAATATCAATTTTCGGACAAAAAACGATGACCGCGGAGCTGTCGAACGTTCCCAAAATGGTCAATTCTGATGAAATTTTAACATTTAATCTTTTGACTGCAAATTACTGTTGGATATGAATTATTACCTTTTCAATTAAAATAAGTGTGTTTAAAGTCATTTCTCTGCCTGAAATCGATCAAAATTGAAGCTTCTGAGTAATCAAAACTCTGTAAAAATGGCAATTTTGGTCACTGTGAGGGTTTAAAAAGTGGTTATTCAACATGAGGCACGATCCAATTGACATTTTGAATCATTTTTGGTAAAGTCCAAAAAATCAATTTTCGGACGAAAAACGATGACCGCGGAGCTGTCGAACGTTCCCAAAATGGTCAATTCTGATGAAATTTTAACATTTAATCTTTTGACTGCAAATTACTGTTGGATGTGAAATATTACCTTTTCAACTAAAATAAGTGTGTTTAAAGTAATTTCTCTGCCTGAAATTGGTCAAAATTGAAGCTTCTGAGTAAGCAAAACTCTGTAAAAATGGCAATTTTGGTCACTGTGAGGGTTTAAAAAGTGGTTATTCAACATGAGGCACGATCCAATTGACATTTTGAATCATTTTTGGTAAAGTCCAAAAAATCAATTTTCGGACGAAAAACGATGACCGCGGAGCTGTCGAACGTTCCCAAAATGGTCAATTCTGATTAAATGTTAACATTTAATCTTTAGACTGCAAATTACTGTTGGATGTGATTTATTACCTTTTCAACTAAAATAAGTGTGTTTAAAGTCATTTCTCTGCCTGAAATTGGTCAAAATTGAAGCTTCTGAGTAAGCAAAACTCTGTAAAAATGGCAATTTTGGTCACTGTGAGGGTTTAAAAAGTGGTTATTCAACACAAGGCACGATCCAATTGACATTTTGAATCATTTTTGGTAAAGTCCAAAAAATCAATTTTCGGACCAAAAACGATGACCGCGGAGCTGTCGAACGTTCCCAAAATGGTCAATTCTGATGAAATTTTAACATTTAATCTTTTGACTGCAACTTACTGTTGGATATGAATTATTACCTTTTCAATTAAAATAAGTGTGTTTAAAGTCATTTCTCTGCCTGAAATTGGTCAAAATTGAAGCTTCTGAGTAATCAAAACTCTGTAAAAATGGCAATTTTGGTCACTGTGAGGGTTTACAAAGTGGTTATTCAACATGAGGCACGATCCAATTGACATTTTGAATCATTTTTGGTAAAGTCCAAAAAATCAATTTTCGGACGAAAAACGATGACCGCGGAGCTGTCGAACGTTCCCAAAATGGTCAATTCTGATTAAATTTTAACATTTAATCTTTTGACTGCAAATTACTGTTGGATGTGAATTATTACCTTTTCAACTAAAATAAGTGTGTTTAAAGTCATTTCTGTGCCTGAAATTGGTCAAAATTGAAGCTTCTGAGTAAGCAAAACTCTGTAAAAATGGCAATTTTGGTCACTGTGAGGGTGTAAAAACTGGTTATTCAACACAAGGCACGATCCAATTGACATTTTGAATCATTTTTGGTAAAGTCCAAAAAATCAATTTTCGGACAAAAAACGATGACCGCTGAGCTGTCGAACGTTCCCAAAATGGTTAATTCTGATGAAATTTTAACATTTAATCTTTTGACTGCAAATTACTGTTGGATATGAATTATTACATTTTCAATTAAAATAAGTGTGTTTAAAGTCATTTCTCTGCCTGAAATTGGTCAAAATTGAAGCTTCTGAGTAATCAAAACTCTGTAAAAATGGCAATTTTGGTCACTGTGAGGGTTTAAAAAGTGGTTATTCAACATGAGGCACGATCCAATTGATATTTTGAATCATTTTTGGTAAAGTCCAAAAAATCAATTTTCGGACGAAAAACGGTGACCGCGGAGCTGTCGAACGTTCCCAAAATGGTCAATTCTGATGAAATTTTAACATTTAATCTTTTGACTGCAAATTACTGTTGGATGTGAAATATTACCTTTTCAACTAAAATAAGTGTGTTTAAAGTCATTTCTCTGCCTGAAATTGGTCAAAATTGAAGCTTCTGAGTAAGCAAAACTCTGTAAAAATGGCAATTTTGGTCACTGTGAGGGTTTAAAAAGTGGTTATTCAACATGAGGCACGATCCAATTGACATTTTGAATCATTTTTGGTAAAGTCCAAAAAATCAATTTTCGGACGAAAAACGATGACCGCGGAGCTGTCGAACGTTCCCAAAATGGTCAATTCTGATTAAATGTTAACATTTAATCTTTTGACTGCAAATTACTGTTGGATGTGATTTATTACCTTTTCAACTAAAATAAGTGTGTTTAAAGTCATTTCTCTGCCTGAAATTGGTCAAAATTGAAGCTTCTGAGTAAGCAAAACTCTGTAAAAATGGCAATTTTGGTCACTGTGAGGGTTTAAAAAGTGGTTATTCAACACAAGGCACGATCCAATTGACATTTTGAATCATTTTTGGTAAAGTCCAAAAAATCAATTTTCAGACAAAAAACGATGACCGCGGAGCTGTCGAACGTTCCCAAAATGGTCAATTCTGATGAAATTTTAACATTTAATCTTTTGACTGCAACTTACTGTTGGATATGAATTATTACCTTTTCAATTAAAATAAGTGTGTTTAAAGTCATTTCTCTGCCTGAAATTGGTCAAAATTGAAGCTTCTGAGTAATCAAAACTCTGTAAAAATGGCAATTTTGGTCACTGTGAGGGTTTACAAAGTGGTTATTCAACATGAGGCACAATCCAATTGACATTTTGAATCATTTTTGGTAAAGTCCAAAAAATCAATTTGCGGACGAAAAACGATGACCGCGGAGCTGTCGAACGTTCCCAAAATGGTCAATTCTGATTAAATTTTAACATTTAATCTTTTGACTGCAAATTACTGTTGGATGTGAATTATTACCTTTTCAACTAAAATAAGTGTGTTTAAAGTCATTTCTGTGCCTGAAATTGGTCAAAATTGAAGCTTCTGAGTAAGCAAAACTCTGTAAAAATGGCAATTTTGGTCACTGTGAGGGTGTAAAAACTGGTTATTCAACACAAGGCACGATCCAATTGACATTTTGAATCATTTTTGGTAAAGTCCAAAAAATCAATTTTCGGACAAAAAACGATGACCGCGGAGCTGTCGAACGTTCCCAAAATGGTTAATTCTGATGAAATTTTAACATTTAATCTTTTGACTGCAAATTACTGTTGGATATGAATTATTACCTTTTCAATTAAAATAAGTGTGTTTAAAGTCATTTCTCTGCCTGAAATTGGTCAAAATTGAAGCTTCTGAGTAATCAAAACTCTGTAAAAATGGCAATTTTGGTCACTGTGAGGGTTTAAAAAGTGGTTATTCAACATGAGGCACGATCCAATTGACATTTTGAATCATTTTTGGTAAAGTCCAAAAAATCAATTTTCGGACAAAAAACGGTGACCGCGGAGCTGTCGAACGTTCCCAAAATGGTCAATTCTGATGAAATTTTAACATTTAATCTTTTGACTGCAAATTACTGTTGGATATGAATTATTACCTTTTCAATTAAAATAAGTGTGTTTAAAGTCATTTCTCTGCCTGAAATCGGTCAAAATTGAAGCTTCTGAGTAATCAAAACTCTGTAAAAATGGCAATTTTGGTCACTGTGAGGGTTTAAAAAGTGGTTATTCAACATGAGGCACGATCCAATTGACATTTTGAATCATTTTTGGTAAAGTCCAAAAAATCAATTTTCGGACGAAAAACGATGACCGCGGAGCTGTCGAACGTTCCCAAAATGGTCAATTCTGATTAAATTTTAACATTTAATCTTTTGGCTGCAAATTACTGTTGGATGTGAATTATTACCTTTTCAACTAAAATAAGTGTGTTTAAAGTCATTTCTGTGCCTGAAATTGGTCAAAATTGAAGCTTCTGAGTAAGCAAAACTCTGTAAAAATGGCAATTTTGGTCACTGTGAGGGTTTAAAAACTGGTTATTCAACACAAGGCACGATCCAATTGACATTTTGAATCATTTTTGGTAAAGTCCAAAAAATCAATTTTCGGACAAAAAACGATGACCGCGGAGCTGTCGAACGTTCCCAAAATGGTCAATTCTGATGAAATTTTAACATTTAATCTTTTGACTGCAAATTACTGTTGGATATGAATTATTACCTTTTCAATTAAAATAAGTGTGTTTAAAGTCATTTCTCTGCCTGAAATTGGTCAAAATTGAAGCTTCTGAGTAATCAAAACTCTGTAAAAATGGCAATTTTGGTCACTGTGAGGGTTTACAAAGTGGTTATTCAACATGAGGCACGATCCAATTGACATTTTGAATCATTTTTGGTAAAGTCCAAAAAATCAATTTTCGGACGAAAAACGATGACCGCGGAGCTGCCGAACGTTCCCAAAATGGTCAATTCTGATGAAATTTTAACATTTAATCTTTTGACTGCAAATTACTGTTGGATGTGAATTATTACCTTTTCAACTAAAATAAGTGTGTTTAAAGTCATTTCTCTGCCTGAAATTGGTCAAAATTGAAGCTTCTGAGTAAGCAAAACTCTGTAAAAATGGCAATTTTGGTCACTGTGAGGGTTTAAAAACTGGTTATTCAACACAAGGCACGATCCAATTGACATTTTGAATCATTTTTGGTAAAGTCCAAAATATCAATTTTCGGACAAAAAACGATGACCGCGGAGCTGTCGAACGTTCCCAAAATGGTCAATTCTGATGAAATTTTAACATTTAATCTTTTGACTGCAAATTACTGTTGGATATGAATTATTACCTTTTCAATTAAAATAAGTGTGTTTAAAGTCATTTCTCTGCCTGAAATCGATCAAAATTGAAGCTTCTGAGTAATCAAAACTCTGTAAAAATGGCAATTTTGGTCACTGTGAGGGTTTAAAAAGTGGTTATTCAACATGAGGCACGATCCAATTGACATTTTGAATCATTTTTGGTAAAGTCCAAAAAATCAATTTTCGGACGAAAAACGATGACCGCGGAGCTGTCGAACGTTCCCAAAATGGTCAATTCTGATGAAATTTTAACATTTAATCTTTTGACTGCAAATTACTGTTGGATGTGAAATATTACCTTTTCAACTAAAATAAGTGTGTTTAAAGTAATTTCTCTGCCTGAAATTGGTCAAAATTGAAGCTTCTGAGTAAGCAAAACTCTGTAAAAATGGCAATTTTGGTCACTGTGAGGGTTTAAAAAGTGGTTATTCAACATGAGGCACGATCCAATTGACATTTTGAATCATTTTTGGTAAAGTCCAAAATATCAATTTTCGGACAAAAAACGATGACCGCGGAGCTGTCGAACGTTCCCAAAATGGTCAATTCTGATGAAATTTTAACATTTAATCTTTTGACTGCAAATTACTGTTGGATATGAATTATTACCTTTTCAATTAAAATAAGTGTGTTTAAAGTCATTTCTCTGCCTGAAATCGATCAAAATTGAAGCTTCTGAGTAATCAAAACTCTGTAAAAATGGCAATTTTGGTCACTGTGAGGGTTTAAAAAGTGGTTATTCAACATGAGGCACGATCCAATTGACATTTTGAATCATTTTTGGTAAAGTCCAAAAAATCAATTTTCGGACGAAAAACGATGACCGCGGAGCTGTCGAACGTTCCCAAAATGGTCAATTCTGATGAAATTTTAACATTTAATCTTTTGACTGCAAATTACTGTTGGATGTGAAATATTACCTTTTCAACTAAAATAAGTGTGTTTAAAGTAATTTCTCTGCCTGAAATTGGTCAAAATTGAAGCTTCTGAGTAAGCAAAACTCTGTAAAAATGGCAATTTTGGTCACTGTGAGGGTTTAAAAAGTGGTTATTCAACATGAGGCACGATCCAATTGACATTTTGAATCATTTTTGGTAAAGTCCAAAAAATCAATTTTCGGACGAAAAACGATGACCGCGGAGCTGTCGAACGTTCCCAAAATGGTCAATTCTGATTAAATGTTAACATTTAATCTTTTGACTGCAAATTACTGTTGGATGTGATTTATTACCTTTTCAACTAAAATAAGTGTGTTTAAAGTCATTTCTCTGCCTGAAATTGGTCAAAATTGAAGCTTCTGAGTAAGCAAAACTCTGTAAAAATGGCAATTTTGGTCACTGTGAGGGTTTAAAAAGTGGTTATTCAACACAAGGCACGATCCAATTGACATTTTGAATCATTTTTGGTAAAGTCCAAAAAATCAATTTTCGGACCAAAAACGATGACCGCAGAGCTGTCGAACGTTCCCAAAATGGTCAATTCTGATGAAATTTTAACATTTAATCTTTTGACTGCAACTTACTGTTGGATATGAATTATTACCTTTTCAATTAAAATAAGTGTGTTTAAAGTCATTTCTCTGCCTGAAATTGGTCAAAATTGAAGCTTCTGAGTAATCAAAACTCTGTAAAAATGGCAATTTTGGTCACTGTGAGGGTTTACAAAGTGGTTATTCAACATGAGGCACGATCCAATTGACATTTTGAATCATTTTTGGTAAAGTCCAAAAAATCAATTTTCGGACGAAAAACGATGACCGCGGAGCTGTCGAACGTTCCCAAAATGGTCAATTCTGATTAAATTTTAACATTTAATCTTTTGACTGCAAATTACTGTTGGATGTGAATTATTACCTTTTCAACTAAAATAAGTGTGTTTAAAGTCATTTCTGTGCCTGAAATTGGTCAAAATTGAAGCTTCTGAGTAAGCAAAACTCTGTAAAAATGGCAATTTTGGTCACTGTGAGGGTGTAAAAACTGGTTATTCAACACAAGGCACGATCCAATTGACATTTTGAATCATTTTTGGTAAAGTCCAAAAAATCAATTTTCGGACAAAAAACGATGACCGCTGAGCTGTCGAACGTTCCCAAAATGGTTAATTCTGATGAAATTTTAACATTTAATCTTTTGACTGCAAATTACTGTTGGATATGAATTATTACATTTTCAATTAAAATAAGTGTGTTTAAAGTCATTTCTCTGCCTGAAATTGGTCAAAATTGAAGCTTCTGAGTAATCAAAACTCTGTAAAAATGGCAATTTTGGTCACTGTGAGGGTTTAAAAAGTGGTTATTCAACATGAGGCACGATCCAATTGACATTTTGAATCATTTTTGGTAAAGTCCAAAAAATCAATTTTCGGACGAAAAACGGTGACCGCGGAGCTGTCGAACGTTCCCAAAATGGTCAATTCTGATGAAATTTTAACATTTAATCTTTTGACTGCAAATTACTGTTGGATGTGAAATATTACCTTTTCAACTAAAATAAGTGTGTTTAAAGTCATTTCTCTGCCTGAAATTGGTCAAAATTGAAGCTTCTGAGTAAGCAAAACTCTGTAAAAATGGCAATTTTGGTCACTGTGAGGGTTTAAAAAGTGGTTATTCAACATGAGGCACGATCCAATTGACATTTTGAATCATTTTTGGTAAAGTCCAAAAAATCAATTTTCGGACGAAAAACGATGACCGCGGAGCTGTCGAACGTTCCCAAAATGGTCAATTCTGATTAAATGTTAACATTTAATCTTTTGACTGCAAATTACTGTTGGATGTGATTTATTACCTTTTCAACTAAAATAAGTGTGTTTAAAGTCATTTCTCTGCCTGAAATTGGTCAAAATTGAAGCTTCTGAGTAAGCAAAACTCTGTAAAAATGGCAATTTTGGTCACTGTGAGGGTTTAAAAAGTGGTTATTCAACACAAGGCACGATCCAATTGACATTTTGAATCATTTTTGGTAAAGTCCAAAAAATCAATTTTCAGACAAAAAACGATGACCGCGGAGCTGTCGAACGTTCCCAAAATGGTCAATTCTGATGAAATTTTAACATTTAATCTTTTGACTGCAACTTACTGTTGGATATGAATTATTACCTTTTCAATTAAAATAAGTGTGTTTAAAGTCATTTCTCTGCCTGAAATTGGTCAAAATTGAAGCTTCTGAGTAATCAAAACTCTGTAAAAATGGCAATTTTGGTCACTGTGAGGGTTTACAAAGTGGTTATTCAACATGAGGCACAATCCAATTGACATTTTGAATCATTTTTGGTAAAGTCCAAAAAATCAATTTTCGGACGAAAAACGATGACCGCGGAGCTGTCGAACGTTCCCAAAATGGTCAATTCTGATTAAATTTTAACATTTAATCTTTTGACTGCAAATTACTGTTGGATGTGAATTATTACCTTTTCAACTAAAATAAGTGTGTTTAAAGTCATTTCTGTGCCTGAAATTGGTCAAAATTGAAGCTTCTGAGTAAGCAAAACTCTGTAAAAATGGCAATTTTGGTCACTGTGAGGGTGTAAAAACTGGTTATTCAACACAAGGCACGATCCAATTGACATTTTGAATCATTTTTGGTAAAGTCCAAAAAATCAATTTTCGGACAAAAAACGATGACCGCGGAGCTGTCGAACGTTCCCAAAATGGTTAATTCTGATGAAATTTTAACATTTAATCTTTTGACTGCAAATTACTGTTGGATATGAATTATTACCTTTTCAATTAAAATAAGTGTGTTTAAAGTCATTTCTCTGCCTGAAATTGGTCAAAATTGAAGCTTCTGAGTAATCAAAACTCTGTAAAAATGGCAATTTTGGTCACTGTGAGGGTTTAAAAAGTGGTTATTCAACATGAGGCACGATCCAATTGACATTTTGAATCATTTTTGGTAAAGTCCAAAAAATCAATTTTCGGACAAAAAACGGTGACCGCGGAGCTGTCGAACGTTCCCAAAATGGTCAATTCTGATGAAATTTTAACATTTAATCTTTTGACTGCAAATTACTGTTGGATATGAATTATTACCTTTTCAATTAAAATAAGTGTGTTTAAAGTCATTTCTCTGCCTGAAATCGGTCAAAATTGAAGCTTCTGAGTAATCAAAACTCTGTAAAAATGGCAATTTTGGTCACTGTGAGGGTTTAAAAAGTGGTTATTCAACATGAGGCACGATCCAATTGACATTTTGAATCATTTTTGGTAAAGTCCAAAAAATCAATTTTCGGACGAAAAACGATGACCGCGGAGCTGTCGAACGTTCCCAAAATGGTCAATTCTGATTAAATTTTAACATTTAATCTTTTGGCTGCAAATTACTGTTGGATGTGAATTATTACCTTTTCAACTAAAATAAGTGTGTTTAAAGTCATTTCTGTGCCTGAAATTGGTCAAAATTGAAGCTTCTGAGTAAGCAAAACTCTGTAAAAATGGCAATTTTGGTCACTGTGAGGGTTTAAAAACTGGTTATTCAACACAAGGCACGATCCAATTGACATTTTGAATCATTTTTGGTAAAGTCCAAAAAATCAATTTTCGGACAAAAAACGATGACCGCGGAGCTGTCGAACGTTCCCAAAATGGTCAATTCTGATGAAATTTTAACATTTAATCTTTTGACTGCAAATTACTGTTGGATATGAATTATTACCTTTTCAATTAAAATAAGTGTGTTTAAAGTCATTTCTCTGCCTGAAATTGGTCAAAATTGAAGCTTCTGAGTAATCAAAACTCTGTAAAAATGGCAATTTTGGTCACTGTGAGGGTTTACAAAGTGGTTATTCAACATGAGGCACGATCCAATTGACATTTTGAATCATTTTTGGTAAAGTCCAAAAAATCAATTTTCGGACGAAAAACGATGACCGCGGAGCTGCCGAACGTTCCCAAAATGGTCAATTCTGATGAAATTTTAACATTTAATCTTTTGACTGCAAATTACTGTTGGATGTGAATTATTACCTTTTCAACTAAAATAAGTGTGTTTAAAGTCATTTCTCTGCCTGAAATTGGTCAAAATTGAAGCTTCTGAGTAAGCAAAACTCTGTAAAAATGGCAATTTTGGTCACTGTGAGGGTTTAAAAACTGGTTATTCAACACAAGGCACGATCCAATTGACATTTTGAATCATTTTTGGTAAAGTCCAAAATATCAATTTTCGGACAAAAAACGATGACCGCGGAGCTGTCGAACATTCCCAAAATGGTCAATTCTGATGAAATTTTAACATTTAATCTTTTGACTGCAAATTACTGTTGGATATGAATTATTACCTTTTCAATTAAAATAAGTGTGTTTAAAGTCATTTCTCTGCCTGAAATCGATCAAAATTGAAGCTTCTGAGTAATCAAAACTCTGTAAAAATGGCAATTTTGGTCACTGTGAGGGTTTAAAAAGTGGTTATTCAACATGAGGCACGATCCAATTGACATTTTGAATCATTTTTGGTAAAGTCCAAAAAATCAATTTTCGGACGAAAAACGATGACCGCGGAGCTGTCGAACGTTCCCAAAATGGTCAATTCTGATGAAATTTTAACATTTAATCTTTTGACTGCAAATTACTGTTGGATGTGAAATATTACCTTTTCAACTAAAATAAGTGTGTTTAAAGTAATTTCTCTGCCTGAAATTGGTCAAAATTGAAGCTTCTGAGTAAGCAAAACTCTGTAAAAATGGCAATTTTGGTCACTGTGAGGGTTTAAAAAGTGGTTATTCAACATGAGGCACGATCCAATTGACATTTTGAATAATTTTTGGTAAAGTCCAAAAAAATCAATTTTCGGACGAAAAACGATGACCGCGGAGCTGTCGAACGTTCCCAAAATGGTCAATTCTGATGAAATTTTAACATGTAATCTTTTGACTGCAAATTACTGTTGGATATGAATTATTACATTTTCAATTAAAATAAGTGTGTTTAAAGTCATTTCTCTGCCTGAAATTGGTCAAAATTAAAGCTTCTGAGTAATCAAAACTCTGTAAAAATGGCAATTTTGGTCACTGTGAGGGTTTAAAAAGTGGTTATTCAACATGAGGCACGATCCAATTGACATTTTGAATCATTTTTGGTAAAGTCCAAAAAATCTATTTTCGGACAAAAAACGGTGACCGCGGAGCTGTCGAACGTTCCCAAAATGGTCAATTCTGATGAAAT